>NC_054703.1:22989050-23006550 GCF_016097555.1 Gigantopelta aegis | reverse complement strand
ACATCGGTGAATATTT
The DNA here is from genome assembly GCF_016097555.1 of Gigantopelta aegis. Classification (NCBI taxonomy): domain Eukaryota; kingdom Metazoa; phylum Mollusca; class Gastropoda; order Neomphalida; family Peltospiridae; genus Gigantopelta; species Gigantopelta aegis. The sequence continues at coordinate 23,006,534 of NC_054703.1, read as the reverse complement.
CATTTGTGACGTAGGAACAATAGACGATTTATTTAGTATTTTGTAAAAGGTTTTACTTCCCAATTGGTCATTTAGAAATAATTTAGTTTTCGATGGAAATATTGAATTTGTGCCTAAATTGAATGTTTGGTTATTTGTATTTATTATATAACACATAATAAGTACATTCTAAACAAAATTGGCCTTATGTTATATTTTGCTTTAAAGTTCATGTATCGTCCTTCGTAATCTAATAAATCTTGTATAAATAATATGTCTTTTTCAATACAGTGCTTATAATATATATATATATATATATATATATATATATATATATATATATATATATATATATATATATATATATATATATATATAAAACGTCTAACATTTTAATACCCCCAATCTCCATTTAAAATTGAAAATGATTTATTTATTTTCACAATTTCAGTGATGGATTTGGTACTGAAATTAACAAATGTGTCATTTTGGAAATAATGAGAGTTTGTACGACAACAATTCTGCCCATAACTGTACGTTTTCTCGTTAACCACTGTTTTATTTTATTTTTCATTCCAAATATTTTTGGTTCAATATTTTGCAAAATCATTTCGTCCAAGTTAAACGAAAATTTTACACCTAACAAAGTGAAGTGTTCTCACCCCCCCCCCCCCCCCCCCCCCCCATTGTAGCTTCTGTTTTTCTGGATGAAAAAACATCATTTGAATTTTTGTTTACTTCCTATCCATATAATTTAAGACTTAGAATAGTTTATTTTCAAGCCGGAAACATCTGCATATATATCTAATATTCTTAATGTACTGTCCAGAGATTCTGGTGATCCATCTAAAATAAAAGTTGTATCATCTGCATATTGAGATATGATATAACTTTACCTATCTCGCTGGACCTAGTTTTAGTGTCATCACCTAGTTAACTATTCTACCGCTGCTAAGTACTGAGGCGCTGCATGCGATAGTAATATATCCCTATAATATTCAAAACAAAAATCCTTATTTCTCCAGAATTGGTGCTAAGGCTGTGCAAAACGATCGTTTTGGATCTGGATCTGGACCTATTTTCTTTGATAATCTGGACTGCAGAGGAAATGAATCGTCCATCTTGCTTTGCCCAGGCAACCCAATAGGCTCCCACGACTGTAATCACAAGGAAGATGCTGGTGTTATCTGCGCTACAGGTAACACTCGACGTATCGGCTAATGTGGAATAGGCGTGTTTATATTAAAGATGTAGTGTCTTATTATCATATTATAAAACCGTTTACTAATGCAAAAACACCCCCCCCCCCCCAAAAAAAAAAAAAAAAAAAAAACAAAAAAAAACAACAAAAAACACACAACAACAACAACAAACAAACAAACAAAAAACAACAAAACAAAAACAACAAACAACAAACAAACAAACAAAAAACACACACAAAAAACAAAAAAACAAACAAACAAAACAAACAACAACAACAACAACAAAAAAACAAAAAAACAAAAATAATAATAATAAAAATAAATCTGGTATTGTCACCATTTCTCAAAAGTGTTAACGACAAATGTCAGTTTCAAACAGCATGCGCGGGTCGTCTCAAAACCAAAATAAGAAATATTGCGCTATTCGAAGAATGTGTCGTTGGGGGGTGGGGGGTGGGGTAGAGGTACTTTGGTTTATCATGGCAACGCTTTATCCACATCGTACCTTCATATAATGTATTTTATAGTATTTCAGGTTATTTTTATAAAGTGTATGTACTTTCAAAGTTTAGCTTGTGTAAACGCTTGATAATTTTTATAGAATATTCTAAAGTATGCACTATTGCATGTTTCACTGTAGGTTTTAGAGTTTTATATTCAACAACACAAATAAAATATTGTTTTCTATGGGATGTGGGGAAGGTTGGATTCTGTATCTAGTAATAAAAGGGGACAGAATATCTTAATGGTAAACCGATCGCCTCCGAATATATGTAGTTCGGTGCCGTGATGATCATGTAAAATTTATTATTAAAAAAAATGGATTCCTGGGATTTAACTTTTTATTTGAATGAAACTGAACAATACACAGGAAGAAAAAGCTGAAATTTAACTTGTCTGGAAATAGATTTCGTTAATAGCAAATCATCTTAATCGCCTTCATACAAAGTTTTCCCTTCTCTTCCATACACAAACTGTTTCTTACGTTTCCAAGCACTCTTATTTTCAATCCATTTTTTTTTTACTATTCTGTTTTAATTTTAAGTTAAATCTCATCTTATCCATTATCGCTATAAGTGTGAAATAATAATACAGTAGTTAGTTATGGTAATGGTAATGATGGTAGTGGTGATACTAGTAATAATGATAAATGTACTATTTTCTCTTTTGAAATTTATTCTTTAAATTAATTTACTTTTTCTTTCCCTCAATCTTTCTTCCTTCTTTTTTCCCAACCTTCCCTTTATTTATATTATTTCCAGCTCCTCTATAAACAATAAACTGTGTTGTACATGTATCTATGTACGTTGTTACATTATTACTGTTCCAGTGTGCCAATCCTGACACTACTATATTTCTTTTTAGGGTCAGTCAAGTTTATTAGAAAAAGAAAAAAAAAAACATCACAAAAAAAACCCCCAAAACCCCCCAAAATAAGGAGTCCGGATCTTGATCAATGTGTCCTCTGCAAACATCCGTGTCCCAAATAATGGTATTTGTCTTGGCCCTTCCATAGGGGTTCGTATACACTGTCGTAGGCATAGACTTTGAAAGTTAATTTGAGTTTGGGATACCCCTAAATTCATGTATGTACTATGCGGAATTCCGAAATTTGTAGCGTAAGCTGGAAAATCGTCATCTTGAATTTCGCTAAGTAAGCAACGACTAAAACATTTCTTTGATACCATCATTATGTCGAGCATACCAGAAAACCCAATAATTGATACCAACACCATCTTTCTACTACGTTCTTATCAACGGTTATATGCATTTCGTTTTTGGCATTGGCCTTATGGCAGCCATGTTTGAAAATGATGGTTTTCCGGCTTACGATACAAATTTCGGAATTCCACCTAATACATGCATGAATCTAGGGGTATCCCAAACTGTCAAAGTATATGCCTACAAAAGTGTATACGGACCTTTATGGCAGGGCATGGACTACATAGCAAATAACAGGGTACGTATGCACCCTTTAAATTGGGAAGGTCATTGCTGTTAATCGGTAGAATAGTTATGAGGTTGCGGGTTTGTTATGTCTTAGATCAGAGAAAGGATATGTTTTCTTCTTTGTTAAAAAAAGAGTTTTTCTTTATTTTTGTTTAAACAACAGCTCATTTAGCACATTTTAACATTCGTCAGTTTGGTTATTCCAACAGTTGGCAGTATCCGTGTGTGTGTGTGTTGTGTGTGTGTGTGTGTGTGTGCGTGTGTGCGTGCGGTGCGTGCGTGTGATCCTTTATAAGTACTATTAAACATAGACCAGACAGTGCATACAATAACATTAACCAGTTTATATCAATTCTTTATGCAAACTTTGAGCAGTAACTGCTCATCAGTTGTAATTACAAATAACATGTTGAAAGACGAATGAAAGGTGTAAAATAAGAATAACAATATAAACATGGCATTATTACAATCAATCAAAGGAGAATATAATAGAATAAGTGTAATTCGACTTTGTCTCTAAGTAACAATAAAATATGCTTCACGTTTTTTGAATACTTTCCATAGATATGTACCTAAATTACACAAATCTTTAATATTATTTGTACTTAGTAACTGTATTAATTTGAACATAGATGGTCGCATCCTATAATATTTTTTTAATATATAAAACTCTTAAATCGTTAAAATATGGACAGCATAATATACAATAAAACTCATCTTCAACCTCCCCCAGTTGACAAAATACGCAGACTCTGTTAATTCTATCAATATTATTATAACGTCCAACTTCAATAGCTAACCTATGTGAAGACAAACGAATTTTTGTGATGCACCTTTTATACAAATCTGGAATAGATTTCGTAAGATAGTTCTGTAAAATCATATTCTTTATTAAGAATTTATAAAGATAAAAACATTTAGTCGACGTTTGTAATATGCCTGTAAGATTTTGCTTGCACTGATCTATAATTCTCTGCCATAATACAGGTAAATAAAACTTAGCATTTGCTAGTGAATCCTGGTTTAACCAAAATTCGTAAAATCCTAGGGAGCACAATAGTTGTTTTATATGAGTTGCCCAATTATTATCCTTTTCACACTTAGACCTGAGTTCATCATAAACAGCATGCAATATACAGTTATTTGTTTTAAGTAATTTGAACCAATATTTTAGCATACGATAGTTGCGTACATAGGACAATGGATAAATACCTAGTTCAAAATATACCATAATATTATTTGTGGAGCCTTTAACTTTTAAATTATCCTTACAAATATCTAAATGTAATTTTTCTATTGAGTTAGCTTTATAGTATCCCCATATTTCACAACAGTAATACAAAATACTTGAAATGTACGTATTAAACAAGGATAAAGACGTCATTAAATTCAACATTAGATGTTTAGTATTTCTTTTAAGTGCATACATAGCTTTTCGACCTTGGTCTGTAATGATTTTAATAGCAAGTGTGAATTTACAATTATAATTAAAAGTTAAACCTAAATAAGTGAACTGATCTACATTATCAAGCAAAACACCATTGTAATACCACCTCTCATAATCTTTTATAGTACCACCGTTTCTAAACACTACAATCTTAGTTTTTGCAATATTGAGACAGAGACTCCATTTTGTATTATATTGGTGTAACGTATTTAACATTGTTTGGAGACCTTCAACGCTTTTAGCAAAAATAACCATATCATCAGCATATAATAATAGAAAAAGGCTTAAGTCCTTTAACTCATAATCAGAACTGCATGAACTACAAATAAATTCATTTTCTAGATCATTAATATAGAAAGAATACAATATGTGGGACAAAATTTCTCCCTGCATTAAACCGACATCATTATAAAAAAATTCAGAACGAAATCCATTTGTCATAACACATGATTTTACAGATGTATACATACTTTTGATAACCTTAAGAAGCTTGCCTCTAATACCAATCTTAGAAAGCTTAACCCACAAGTTTACTCTATTTTCAGAATCAAATGCTTTTTTATAGTCAATGAAACAGCAATAGAGCCTGTTCTTACTTGCAAGCGTTCTTGATATGATAGCGTATAATGAGAAAATAGCATCTGTTGTCCCCATTCCTCTACGAAAGCCAAACTGAGCGTCAGTAACAACATCAAACTCATCCGACCAATCTAACAATCTCTTATTGAGTATAGAAGTATATAATTTTCCTAGAGCACTTAGTAAGCTAATGCCTCTGTAGTTATTAGGGTCAGACGTATCACCTTTCTTAAAAACTGGAACAATGACAGCGACACCCCAGGAAGCAGGGATCTACCCGAATTTAAAATTATATTAAATATTTTTTTAATGATAGGGATTAAAGGCTCTTTGAATTCAATGAGAAATTCGTTTAAAATAGCATCGTAACCAGCACTTTTATCACGTTTCAAATTTTTTATTTCCAATATTATTTCATCATCAGTTATTTCGCAATCTAGTTGTTCATACAAACTTTCATAATTTATAAAGTCCTCATCTGATTCAGCCTGTTTTCCTGAAGTGTTAGACTCTGTTGCAACTACTTCTTTAAAATGATAAAAAAAATACACATAAAGGTACGTTAGGCTTTTGCCGTTTGGATTTGGAGAAATTACGATAAAATTCTTTAGGATTATGTATTCTCAAATATTCTAGCTGATTTCCCTGCCAACTCTGATATTTTCTTTTAAGACGACTTTCTAATTTTTTATAAGCATGTTTACAGATATGCAAGTTATCATTATTTTCACGAGATTTTTTAGAGTTAAAAATACGTAATGCCTCTAAGTATTGGTTGTGTAAACACCTACACTCTTTATTGAACCATGGTTTATCAGTAGTTTTAGTTTTTATATTGTCCACCTTGGGCATATAATTACGTGTCTTATCGCATTTAAAAAAAGGATCTGTTATATCATGAAGTATATCAGTAACCATTTTATCTATATCTCGCTGAGAACCTGTCTCCACATTTATAACACATGCATTCAATAAATCAATATTAACTCTAATTGCTTCCAAGCATACCTGTTTATGTTCACCAAGCCATCTAGATTTACTAAGTTTACTCATATCGGTATCTACATCAACTGAGGTAACATTTGAATTAAGCATTACTATATTTTTCAAAGCAAACGTCACATGCAATGGTGCGTGGTCAGAATACTGATTAAAGTTACATACAATAAATTTCTCTAACATAGAAAACCTATTACTAGTAGATAATAAGTAGTCTACAACACTTATACCCTGTTGACCATGAAACGTAAAATCATTAGCAAAACCGCTAGAGTGTCTACCATTAACAATACGCAATCCAGTAGCTTTATATAAGTTCAAAAGTTTACACCCATAATTATTTTGCCCTCCATCAGGGTTAATTCTTGGTGATAACTCCTCGTCATTAGAATAATTAATTAGATCATTTATATGATGAAGTAAGCTAACATGAGGCTCGTCAAATTTAATAAAATCATCTCTAGATGCAGTTCTACTATTAAAATCTCCAAATAAAAACACATCCCCAGTCATAGAATAATACTCAATTGATTTTTGTAATTCTATAAACAGATCACAATCATATAATCTGTAATAGGAAGATTTTTGAGGCGCTATATAAACAGCAGCTATAAAGATATCCTGGTTGAACTTATTCAATGGTTTATCTAATTTGATCCAAATAATGCTATCTAAACAATTTTCAATTATTGAAACATAAGGTATGAGTTTTGTTTTGTACATAATAAAAATACCACCACCTTGGGAATATTTTCTTTTCTTAACGGGGAACGCTTTACACTCATACTCATCAAGACTAAACACAAAATCGTTAGCAATCCAACATTCAGTAAGAAAAATAAGATTGTATGTACACAAAAAGTTTACAAATTCTGTACAATTTAGTTTTTCATGTAAGCCACCATGAATGTTCCATGACAAAGTCTTTAAACGGAAATCATTTGGAAGTCTATTAACATTCTCCGGCCTGTCCTATTCAGCAGCTCGGCTTGTAGATGCACCTGTACCGTGAGTAGTGTTAACAGTGTTGCTTGAATCGCGCGAACTCGGCGGTTGCCGGAAGAGAACTCCGTCGATATAGAGCTTGTCTCTGTTCATGACTGCACGTTTGCCAGCTAGGACGGCTTCTCTCCTATAGGGAGCTAGCAGTTTACGAGTGTCGTTCACTTCTTTTGGAAATTGCTCCGAAACAAAGAAGTCCGATCCCTTCAAAACACGCGATGATTTCTTCACGGTTTCACGATCAGTGAGGTTTCCGAATCTAGCCACTATCGGCCTTGGCCTGCCGTTTCTTGAGGTTCCGAACCTGTGGGCACGCAAAATGCAAACATCCGACTCAATATGCATAGTTTTACGAATAAAACTTTTTATAATATCCAGTGTATTTTCCGTAAAACCATTTTCTAGCCTGGTTTCGTTGATACCAAAGAATAATAAATTGTCCCGCATCGAACGACACTGCAAATCAATGATGTTGTCATGCAATAGTTTTTGGTCAGATTTCGATTTGTCAAGTAATTGGCGCACTTCGTTCAAATCTCGTTTCATCTCATCCAGTTTAATATTTTTAACACTCTGTTTCACTTCTTCGAATGTTGTGCTTATAAACTGTTGACTAGTTTCTATATCTGCAACTCTCCCCTTTAGACCCTCAACCTCTTTTGAAATAACACCGACTTTGCTGTTCAATGAATTCACTGTAAGTTCAATCGCATCAAGCTTATTAAGTCTGGTAATGACCTGCTTGAGTTGAGTAGAAATGTTCGACATCCAGACCGCCATGGGTGGGGGTGGAGACGCGGGTTGATATATCAGTCGTGGCGAGCCTTCTACCACTCAAAATTTAATGTTAGTACATTATAACCCATATGCGTAGACGTCTGAGATGCAGATGTGGGGAATAGGGTTTTCGGTAGATCCTTCAAGAGTAAAAACAATAGGGTGGATCCTTAGGATACTTATATTCTTGGGTGGGATATATTGTCTCAGCTCCAACATCCCTGAATAACTAATTCAGCACAAAGTTAATGTATTCTACAAAAAGGCATTATTAATGTATATTTGCACTTATTTCAGTGCCTGTACGCTTGGTGAATGGAACAGCATTTCCAGCAACAGGTCGAGTTGAGATTCAGATCAACGGAACATGGGGGACTGTGTGTGGTGACCACTTTAACAACAAAGATGCTGGAGTTATTTGTGAAATGCTGGGATTCAGTCGGTAATCACTCCATTCCCACCAAAACAACCACCCAATCCCCAAATGGCTTTAACTTCTCTGAGGTTTTTTCAATCGTTAGCCAGCTTGCCAGCTTGCCATTTTGGTAAATACTGTTGCGTCTTCATAACTTGAAACAAAAATAATAAAGTTCTAGGATATACACATACATTCAGGTGCGCTCATATGCATCTGAACACACGCATAAAAAACAACGAAGTTTGTTTTGTTTAACGACACCGCTAGAGCACATTACTTTGTTTATCATGAGTTACTGGATGTCAAACATTTGGTTATTTTGATATACAGTCTTAGAGAGGAAACCCGCTACATTTTTCCATTAGTAGCAAGGGATCTTTTATATGCACCAACCCACATACAGTATACCACATACCATGGTCTTTGATATACCAGTTGTAATGCATTGGCCGGATCGAGAAATAGCCCAATGGGCCCACCGACGGGGATCGATCCTAGACTGGCCGCAAATCAAGCGAGCGCTTTATCACTGAGCTATGTCCCGGCCCCAGAATATCCTAGGTCAAACTGAGTGCATATAAAACTGTATACATTAAATCCTAGAGTATTTAGAAAGAAAGATTATACAAATGATTTGAGATTTATTTGTCCTAATTTAACAAATGGAAAGAAAGAAATTAACTATATATATATATATATATATATATATATATATATATATATATATATATATAGATAGATAGATAGATAGATAGATAGATAGATAGATAGATATTATTTGGATCCATATATGAATCTATAATTTCATCAACCATGCCCCCACCCACCACCGAGTCCTACGAGGGGACATGGTGCTGCAGATAACCAGCAGGCAGCCATACCAGGGATACATGGTTGAAATACTTGGGCAATAAAGAAACAATAAATTACCCAATTGACACTAGCCACCGCCCCAAGAGCAACAAATACAAAAGGTGCATCAAACAATGTTTGTTCTTGACTATATAAACAAAATAATGGGTGTTTGCTCGAGAGCTTGGCGTGACCAGCCGATTGATCAGGGGTCGGACCTCCCTGACCACCCGTCTGTCTGAACTCCAGGCCAAAGTACAAATAGTGTGCTGTCAGAAAACATATACGTAAATATGCCCCCCCCCCCCCCCCCAACTCAACCACCAGGATCCCATGCATCCAATATCCAACAAGGTAGCCCAAAAGGGGAGTTGTACTGTATTAGCCATTCTCATAGAGAATGTTTCACCCCTGCACCACGGTAAGGTTACAGTACTTGCAGGGGTTGAGGGTAGAATGATGGAAATACACGGTAAAAAGGTCTCAGGTTAACACATTTCCCCGAATATCTCTTATCATTTTTGCCCGAATTTGAAGTTTTGCTTCAGCGCTGCCCCCCCCCCCCCCCCCCCATCCCCCGGCCTGATACGGTTTAAGTGTAGGCTTATGTCTTTAGGTGACACACCTAACACACATCGATAAAGCATTTGTGTGTGCAACAGGGACACGTGAAATGGACAGGCAGATTATTATTTTTTTCATTATTTATTACTTTAAATTTATTGACCAATTTTGCAATAGTGTAGTGGTATAATAATTAACTGTACTAAAAATGGAGTATATAATAATGCAACTATTACATGTTGAATGCCCGCTGTCGCCGATTCATTCATAGATAGTGTGCATATTTTAAGGACAAACATGGCATCTTCAGCCATGCTCCATTTATTGTGAATCAGAATCGTTGGATCAATGTCACATAAAATTGTACACCAGGTTCCAGTATTGCCATTATAGGTGGTGTTATCCAACATACACGGCATCTTTCCCCTTAACGTTATGGTAGCAATAAACAGTGGAATGTTAACCAGTGTTTAACTATTAATTGAGTAATAAATTTAGGTTACTAAAAGTCTATATCTTCAGGTTTCTCAATGTCTGATGGAAAACTTATTATCACTATTGTGAACAGCAGTCTTCGAACAAAGGTACCGGCCTCGGTGGCGTCGTGGTTAGGCCATCGGTCTACAGGCAGGTAGGTACTGGGTTCGGATCCCAGTCGAGGTATGGGATTTGTAATCCAGATAGCGACTCCAAACCCTGAGTGAGTGCTCCGCAAGGCTCAGTGGGTAGGTGTAAACCACTTGCACTGACCAGTGATCCATAACTGGTTGCACAAAGGCCATGGTTTGTGCTATCCTGCCTGTGGGAAGCACAAATAAAAGATCCCTTGCTGCCTGTCATAAAAGAGTACCCTATGTGGCGACAGCCGGTTTCCTCTAAAAAACAGTGTCAGAATGACCATATGTTTGATGTCCAATAGCCGATGATAAGATAAAAAATCAATGTGTTCTAGTGGCGTCGTTAAATAAAACAAACTTCTTTTTTTGAACAAAGGTACTTGTTTTACAAAATCAATTAATCAACAAATAAGAACATATTTATAAAGAAATCATAGGGGTAGACTACCATCATCCTTTAAAGGCATTATTCTGGACTTTCTTAAAAGCACAAATCTCACATACTTTTCCAGATATCTGACAGGTAGCCGAATTGCTCTACCTGATCTTGTAACATATGTAAACACATTTGTATACAGAACTAAAACAACAGGCACATCTGGAGGTGTGGTTTGAGCATTGGTGTCTGGAATTTCAGTAGAATGTTTAATGGAACTTGGTCAATCCTGTGGTTTTTTGACCGAATCTTCTTGAAGTATTTCCAGAGTTCTGTGTGGAGCTAAATGTTTTCGGTTGTGACGTTATTTATGACCAGAATCTGTTTCTACAAAATATGATAGTGGAGAGTCATCTATATATCAACAACATAGCTGGATGTCAGGTGTCACCAGCTTGCATGCAAACCATTTGGCCAGGAGTGAGAGGAGATAATTCACGACGCGCCGACTAATCGTAATATAACTTCGTTTTTAGCTTTGGTTTTCTAGTGGAGATTGAACCTTGTTTTGTATTTGTGGCTCCCACAGTGTTTTGGAAACTGACAGAGTGTATTTAAGACGTCTACCTTGTAGGAGTTAGGCTGGTGAAACATTTAGTTCTTCAATGGTTGTGTTCCAGTATGCAAGTAGTGTTTTGTGAGGATCAGTCCATTTGATAAGCATTTGCTTTACTGTTTTCACAGCTGGTTCCGCCTCCCCATTTGACTGTGGGTAATGAGGGCTAGAGGTTTTATGCTGAAACTCATAGTCTTTGACAAATGACGCAAATTCAGGACTGGCAAACCTGCGGACCATTGTCATCAGGATATCTGAACCTCGGTCGTTCAGCACAAACGCAAAACCTGGCCACATAGTTATGAATGTCAGTTGATATCCCATGCTAAAACAGAACATCTTGGGTTCTCTGCTTACACTTCACAATTTCAAGATGTGACTCATGCAATTTTGTCAGTATTTCCTTCTTAAGAATTTTGGGCACAATGATTTTACTTCCTTTAACATCAAACCTTCTGATATAATTTCGCACGATATGTCCAATAATCGCGGATACCTCTCAAATTGGTGTCTTTTTGCCATCCGGACATTCTCTATGTGCAGAATAGTGTCATCTCAAGTTGCATTCTGGAATTCTCTGAAGTTTTCTAGAGTGATAGGTACTTTACCAATACTATTGATTTCTATCTTGTCGTCAAACAGTTTACAATCAGTAATGCATAAGTGAGCACGAGTTAGAACATCAGTGATGATTAGTTGTCTACCAGGAACATACACTACATCTAGGTCATAGCGTTGCCGTTTCATGCGCATTCGCTGAAGTCGAGGAGACAATTGGTGAAAATGTTTTTTGAATATAGCTACAAGAGGTTTATGATCTGTGTGAACTGTGACTTGCTGGCCATATATGAGATCATGATATTTCTGGCATGCAAACACAATGGTAAGAAGTTCTTTTCCTACCTGTGCATATCGGATCTGAGTAGGGGTGAGTGCTCTGGATACACATGATACCGGTTGGTTTTGCTGCATCAGAACAGTACCCAAGCCATGTGAGATTGCATCGTTTGACAAGACAATCAGCTTGGACGAGTCAAAATAACGCAGTGTGGGAGCAGATGCCGCTATCTAGTTCAGTTTGCTGTTGCTGTTCATGTTCCCAATGGCACTCGACATCTTTTTTTTTCAGGAGAACTCTTAAGTGTGCTGCTTCTTATGCTAAATATTGAATCAGTCCAAGATATCATTGCAATTAAAAAAAAAAAATTGTTGTTGTTGTTGTTTTTTGTTGTTGTTGTTGTTGTTGTTTTTTGTGGGTTTTTGTTTTTTTTTTTTTTTTTTTTTTTTTTTTGAGGCAGCATGTCCAAAATGGCAGTAATGTGTTCATTAAATTTTGTAGGCTGCAGACCTTTATCTAAAAGTACATGTTACCTTTTAAATAAATCTTAGATATGCTTATACGGTGATAATATTATTATATCACTGAAGTAACTTATAGTTACGATGTAATCAAACTATAAGTTAGAGCAGGCAAACTAAATTCCACTGCGGCATATGATTTCCAATTTGATTATTATTCCATATAAGTTAACTAAAAAGCTAAAGACTTTATATTTGAATATTTTAATACGTTTGGTAGAACTATACTCTTACGGGATATCCCTGACACTGCTATGTTTGTGATCTGGGACAATAAAAATAAATTTAAAAAAAACAACAACAAAAAAACCCAACAATATATATATATATATATATACTCTTACGGGATGCAAAGTACTTCGACTAAAGACAAATCCATCTAAAGAAGCATGGTTAGATTTTAAACGTTTATCTGAAAAACATGGCTTATGTAAATAAAGTGTGAATTGAAAGCAGTTATCAATCTGATCATTACAATTAAAGTTGTCATTTTCAAATCGATAGAGTTGTTGAAATTCAATAATGTGTTACTTAGAGATAAACACTATGTTGAAACCGTTTAACAGATAATTAATGATATGGAAAGTGAGTATGTAGTTCCAGTTTATAATCCAGAAAACATGTACTTTTAAAGGGACATTCCTGAGTTTGCTGCAATTTTTAAGATGTTATCGACTAACAGAGACTTTTTAACGATTGTAATTACATATCAAATATATTTTTCTGCATAAAACAATAGTGACTGTATATTAAACGTGTTTCTGATCGTTCTAATATTTGTACTACGTTAAATTTCATTTTATTTCCTAAAACTGAGTTTTTTTCCGTACTATCAAATTATTTGAAGACAAAATCCAGTTTAGGCTTCTTACAAATATTAAGACAACCAGAAAGGCATTGAATATACAGACACTGGTATTCTAAACAAGAAAATATATTTAATATGTAAGTTTAATCGTAGAAATATTTTATTAGATTATATTATTGTTGTTATGTTTAAATTGTATTTGTATTTTTAACCATAACGTCTTTCATAACACCACAAGGAATCTCTTGTGTACTTTTATAGTTGTTTTCATTTTGTATGTACGTGATGTATATTAGGTGAAATGTTCATAGGTCATCTGTCTGTCTTATGGTCTGCACAACTCATTGACTTTTAATACTTAAACATTGTACATTGAAGTTCATATAGCCTGCCTATGTACAGCTCTACATTTGACGCTCACAATGTATCATCCTTATTTACCTAGACAAGATGCTAAGGCTGTGAAGAATGCTGCTTTTGGAGAAGGGTCCATTTACTTTGCTAATCTGACTTGTAGAGGGAATGAAACGTCCATTCTACAATGTCCAGGCAGCCTTATACCTCAAGCCAAATGTTCTCACATGCAAGATGTTGGTGTTATCTGTGCGATGGGTAAGACTCAACAATTGTAGCAGCAGTGGTATTAACACACAAAAGTGCACCGTCTCTCTCTCTCTCTCTCTCTCTCTCTCTCTCTCTCTCTCTCTCTCTCTCTCTCTCTCTCTCTCTCTCTCTCTCTCTCTTATTTGTATTTTTATTGTTGTTGTTGTTGTTGTTGTTTTATACCGACTGCTGATTCATGTTACATATAAATTTAAACCCAATGAACATTTAATAAAAACTAATAATAATATGTCAAAAATAAATGTGTATATTGTATTTTGTTTTAAAAGTTTGGTCGATATATTGAAACCTGGGTTAATTTAGACACGGGCGAGATTTAGCTCAGTCGGTTGAGGAGCTTGTATCGCCGGATTAAACCACATCGGTGGATCCATTCAACTGATTGGCTTTTGAGTCATTAAACATTCATTCATTAATTTTTAGCATCAGAGAAAATCACGACATCGGAGATTCAAAATGATTGTATGAATGTACTACAACCAGTCTCATACATATTCCACAGTTACGAAGAGGGCTGCAGAATTATGTCGTTCAAGGAAATCTATTAAAGATGACTCCATGTCTGGCAGGCTTTGGTCATCAATGATCCTGGAAAATGTTGAGAATGTGCAGCCAACTGTGATGGAGGATTGAGAACTGACAAATAGTAGACATTCTTGGGGATCAGTTATGACTCAGTGAAATCTATTATTCATAAGCATTTGTCTATGAGCAACGTCTGTGCTCACTGAGTCAAGAGAATCGATGTCCGGAGGAGAATCTCGAGCTGATTAACGTTACCTGGCAACCTCTTAATCAGGGTATTCATAACTACATGTGTATGATCGTTAGCAACATTTGAAACCGGGGAAACACATGGGTTCTCGGGCACCAAATACATTCAGTGTTCAACCCAGTGCCAGGAAGACCATCTGCACAATTCTCTACGATGTCGAGGGACTAATCTATATTGACTCTATGTCCCATATGCCCATAATAAGGTAAATGTTATGTTGATTTGCTTAGGCATTTGCGTCAGTGAATGCACGGAAAACGGCGAAGAGAAATGCAACCACTTCTCTGCTGATTTACGACAATGCACCTGCTTACCCAGCATGGGTTGCATAGGCGGCTGTTTAGTTGTTACACCTACCCTGTTCTCCAGACCTGGCACCGAATGTTTAATAATTTTACGGGACACGTCTGCGAGAAGCACTATTGGAATGACGATGAGCTCATATCAGCTACAGAAGAACGGAAAAGCAAGCAAGACTAAACTTTTTATTTAATTCGCATAGAAAAGCGCCTTGAACGTTATAACAAATGTATAAGCTGTTCTTGTTGAATATGTTGAAAAATAAAGTTAGTTTGGTTTTACTGTCGTGTCTCTTAACAGGTCGTAGCCCAGTGGTAAAGCGGACGGTTTGGGATCGATCCCCGTCAGTGATCCCATTGGGCTATGTCTCGCTCCAGCCAGTGCGCTACGACTGGTACATCAAAGGTCGTGGTATGTGCTATCCTGTCTATGAGATGGTACATATAAAAGATCCCTTGCTGCCAATCGAAAAGAGTAGCCCATGAAGTGGCGACAGCGGGTTTCCTCCTTCAATATCTGTGTGGTCCTTAACCATATGTCTGACGCCATATAACCGTAAACAAAGTGTGTTGAGTGCGTCGTTAAATAAAACATGTTTTCCTTAACAGGTCAGGTTTTGAAAAAATGTTGATCCATATCCCATGCCTCAGACATTATATGATGTTAAAATGAAAACGTCGTGCAAGGCGTATTAATATTAAGCAAAACATGTAGTATTGCCAAATATGTAAATATTCGTCAATGAATGGATAAGTCGTGAAATCGAAAGTTCCGGTATTATAACTTCCAGGTTATCCCCGTTTACGGTTCTCGCTAAACTAAGCAATTTTAATTGAGTATATTTCATTATTGATATTAATCATTGAACAAATCTTGTATTTTGTGTATAGTTTGAAATCAAACATTTAACAGCTCTAAAAAGCTTTTGTGTGTAGGTTACATCTAGTTACTTTTTTATGTCGATCTCAGGAATACGTTTTGCGCATGTGTATTGTAGACAAAAGAGATCACGCCAGTTTTACTCATTTCTTTTCAGGAGAACTTTTTAAAGTCTTGTAACCTTCATTTAAAACATTTTTTTACGATTGTCATCCTCCCCTATGTTGATTAGTAAGTTTCGTAGAATATATTTAGCCTGGAAGACTGTTTTTAAAATTAAAATGCCATCTTTTTTCTTCTTTTTTCCAGGATGACTTTCGTTTATTTCTCTGGTTCACTATTAGTGCATCGGCATATGTAGTCTAATAAATATATGCTTCCTGTTTAATTTTGTTGTATATTGTATTGTGTGACTATACAAATTATGTTGACATCAACAACTAAGCTATTGGTATTCCTTTTGCAAATTTGACTTTTGTCTTGTAGTACATGTACGCTTAGTGGACGGGGGAATCATTCCATCACAAGGTCAAGTTGAGGTTCAGTTCAACGGAACATGGACAAGTATCTGTACTAATTCATTCAACGACAAGGACGCTGGAGTTATCTGTTCAATGCTGGGATTCAGTCGGTAAACACATCTCCCCCATAACCAATTAACCTGACTTAAACTGCTGTTTTGGCACGCTTTGTTTTGGTTGTCAGTTTATACACTATATGCAATATAATACGTTTTACGGAAAGATTTGAAAGGACATTTTAGTTTATTTGTTTCTTATTCCTGAACTGAATTACATTAATGCGTTTCAATCTAATGATAAAACCGTTATACATGATTAAGACCATATCTCAATGCAGAATTGAATGGGATTTAGAGAAAAAAACCAGTGGTTAAATCACTATCTAGTACTTCGTCTATAGGAAGACAGCCACTCTCGAGGCGATCTTTTACAGAACAATACATCCTTTTGGCTGTCACTCCCCGATTCGTTAAATCAAAACTAGCACAGGACAGAGTCCATTGGAATAAATACAGCTGTGATGACATGCACTCATGAATCACTGTCAAAACATGGATACGGTCACCACATTTGTCATGTCATCAAAAACGGTGAAAAAATTAATTTGGAATAGCACCAGTCATCTGTTCGATCAGTGATACATCGCATTTAGTAGATATAGCCTGCAAATGTTAACCATGAACTTGTTAAATGCCGGTGGAAGTTGACGTGAGTCCCTAGACATCATAAACCTGCTGGAACATCTTCTTTGTCAGAATGTTATGGTGATGTTTGAAATATGCATACAGTGAGCACCCTAAAAATACCGATACCGAACCTGAAATTTCAATACCCAGCTCT
>NC_054703.1:22981550-22986550 GCF_016097555.1 Gigantopelta aegis | reverse complement strand
AGTACCTCATTTTACGACTATTTTTAGATCTAGGTTTGTTACATGTTTGTTTTTATCTAGAATTGGAGCGCAAGCTGTCAAAAACGAATGGTTTACATCTGGTTCGTCAACCATCTCAATTGATGATCTAGCTTGTATAGGGAATGAAAAGACAATTATGCAGTGTCCAGGCAAATATCCAGGTCACATAAACTGTTCGAACAATCCAGTCGCTAGCGTTGTTTGTGAGATGGGTAAGATACGCTCACATTTTATATTTAATTTTACATGCGTTTTATACATAGACGACCCTTAATAATACTGTTATATCCACTTTATAGTTCCTTCATAGTTCCTTCCTTTGATATTGTAACTCACGTTCCACATATTGCAGTACAAGGTCTTTGCTTAGATGGTAGGTTTTTAATAATTATTTTATATGTAAAAGAGAATATTATACTTATTCTATACTCAGCATTAAACTGTATTGACCGGATGAGATGCTTGACTACCGTGCATATTTTAATATTATTTAATGGTGATTCCCAGGTTGCAAATAAAAGATCCCTTGCTGCCTGTCGTAAAAGAGTAGCCCATGAAGTGGCGACAGCGGGTTTCCTCTAAAAAACAATGTCAGAATGACCATATGTTTGACGTCCAATAGCCGATGATAAGATAAAAAAAAATCAATGTGCTCTAGTGGCGTCGTTAAATAAAACAAACTCTACTTTTCAACTACCGAATAAATCCTCAATATTTATGAAGGTAAATTTGGTAACATTTTCAATAAGCAGAGGTAAATTTGGTAACATTGTCATATAAACTAAATTCACTGAGGTGTTATTAGGGAATTAAATTAAAACTATATTTAGGTACAATGGCTATTAGCATGTGTTATTACCCTGTATACAATATTCATACATAATATTGACTTATCTCTACAAAGCAATCCATGCATATGTTTTGAAGACGGAAGAAAATCTCTCACGTTGATGTTATATGTCTATTTTGGGTGCTGACATTGAACAGCGTCAAAATGGTACTCAACTCGATTAGAATAAAAATGGAAGCATGTTGTTTTCGTAATACATACACTATAACAATTACAATCATGGATGGATCCGCAATTAACATTCCAGTCCAACGGAATTGCAAATGCCCCTACAATATTTACATTTAAAAAAAAAAAGTTATCATTCAGCCTTATCTTTCCGAAAACCAGTCAATTTAAAAATAAACTCACAATACATTTAGCTGAATTGTCATGATTCGGAACTCTTCGGGTATATATGACTGGCAATTTGTAATTCATCTAAAACGGACACCTTCGTAACCAAGTAAAACGTCCGGTTTTAAGAGGTATCCAATTTAGAGAGAAGTTCTCTTCTATATAAATATTTAAAAGTGGGTCGAAAAAAATGTCCAGTTAAGAGGGAATTCCGGTTTTCAGAGGTTCCGTTTTTGAGAGGTTTCACTTTCACTCTGTGTGTATGTCTGTCTGTCTGTCTGTCTGTCTCTCTCTCTCTCTCTCTCTCTCTCTCTCTCTCTCTCTCTCTCTCTCTCTCTCTCTCTCTCTCTCTCTCTCTCTCTCTCTCTCTCTCTCTCTATATATATATATATAGAATGTTTTCTATTACAGTACCTGTGCGCTTAGTAAATGGAAGCAGACTTCCAACACAAGGTCGAGTTGAGGTTCAAATCAACGGAACATGGGGAACTGTCTGTGACGATTCATTCGACGAGAAGGAAGCTGGAGTTGTCTGTTCAATGATGGGATTCAGTCGGTATACACACCTTCCCTCATAAATAAATGCAAATGACCCTAACCTATACTACAATGATTCACACAATGTATACTTAACAAATAATAGTAATTGTATGACCATATGTATATTATGCATGTTCACTATTGAAATATATATATATATATATATATATATATATATATATATATATATATATATATATATATATATATATATATATATATATATATATATATATAGGTTATTACCAGTGTTTTTCGGTATCGTCAATATCATATATTAGGAATACAAACTGTATTATGCGAGCCTCTGGCGAGCATAATACATTATTTGTATTCCTAATATATGATATTGACGATAACGAAATACACGAGGGTAATAATCTCTTTATCATATAATCTCAAGCTTAATACAACGTGTTTTTGTAAACTGTACACGTAACTTTACTTCCTGTCCGCCATTACTAGATATTCAAATGACGTAAGAATATGTGGCGCGGTGTATTTTTGTATGGAAATAAAGTCAAACTCGAATGACGTCATTTTGGATGTCCTTACATCAAAACAAACTAGGGCTTAACGTTTTTTTTGTTTTCTGAACGCTGGATAGCTTTCAGTGTCAAATTGCCATTGAAATGTTTTTATTCGATGACTATGAATGCATACGTCAATTATGGAGTGTCACACAAGTACGTTTGCATAAATGTCAATAAACGTAGTGCCGTGACCTCGATTAATTTACATCTAATTTGCAAAGTTATCAAATTCTTAAAATATGTGATCTTAAAAATATCACATAGTTTGATTGCACTCAAAATGTAATATATTATATATATATATAAGTATATATATATATATATATATTTATTTAATCTATGTATGTGTCTCTGTGTGTGTGTGTGTGTGTGTGTGTGTGTGTGTGTGTGTGTGTGTGTGTGTGTGTGTGTGTGTGTGTGAAGTGGGCGTTACCATCATAAGGAAAGCAATTATGAGGACAAATAAAGGCGTCTGTAGTCTTTGTTTCAAATAACGGCGCAATAACACCAGCCAGTTGGAGCTCATGTCCACCAATCAAAACCTTACTTGCAGAATCCTGCCAGTGATTTAAAACTAACAACACGGCGTAGTCCCCAATGTCCAGGTAACATTTCGTCTGTAAATAATAATTTAAATATTGACCAATCACACTTCGCCTTTTATAACGTTATTTGGGAGCATACAAATTCTAAAAATATCGGGCGAGTCTATTTTAGTGGCCACAGTACAGCGAACCATACCAATACGTACGGGGTGGGTTATCAGTCTTCAATTTTACATTAAAAATTATTTATTTATTTATAAAAACCCCCAACTAAATCAGTCTTCAGTTTTACATTACGAATTATTTATTTTATAAAATAAAACATGTTTTAAGGCATTCGTAATTCACACGAAACATGTCGTATACCCTCAGGATAATTGGGAATGTTTTCAAATTATTTTTAAATCACTGGCAGGATTCTGCAAGTAAGGTTTTGATTGGTGGACATGAGCTCCAACTGGCTGGTGTTAGATCCACATGTAATTGTGGAGCTAATTTTAATTAGATTGGTGGCTTTGGAACTGTGATTTTAGAAGGGACGTTTTACGGAACCAACAGCATTACTGAATTATATTGTTGTAATATACCATGTGGCTTATTTATTAGTGCCACTGTAGTATATTAGACTAAACGTGAATGTAATTCATTTACGAGGTTGGACAACTAATCCGTTCGTAATGTACAGTAAAACTATTATTTTGTGTATTATGAAAACTACCAAAATAAATACCTTCTGACATAAAGTGCCGTACTGTAATTTGAATATTTGATAACGACAATTGCCGTTTTAAAGGTTACAATTATCTGATAGAGAAGGACTTAAGTTCCCAGATAAAAAAGGTGCAATGGATGACCTCTTACATGCTTATGTATGTATGTATGTATGTATATATATATATATATATATATATATATATATATATATATATATATATATATATATATATATATATATATATTTCAGTACCTGTACGCTTGGTGAATGGATCAGCACATCCACCGCAAGGTCGAGTTGAGATCCAGATCAATGGAACATGGGGAACTGTCTGTGGTGATGTAATTAACGACAACGGCGCTGGGGTTATCTGTGAAATGCTGGGATTCAGTCGGTAACATCCTTTCTACTCTTCCTACAACAATGATTTAATTTCTTTATTTGGCAATACTTATTAACCAGTGGTACATGTTGTTGAATGCAGATAGGGCTGTAAGGCATGGGCCGTTTTGGCCATTACCCCCCCCCCCCCCCCCCCCCCCCCCCCCCCCCCCCCCCCCCACCACCACCACTTCGGTTTAAGTTCCGAATCTTTCAAATTCAATTAACGCTGATCTTTCCTGTGAGGACGGGGTCAACCCTATTTAATAATACTATATTTTTCCTTTTACTATTTAGCGTATTATCAAAACTGACCCTTAAATTATACCATTCTGCCCTAAGTCGGATCACTGGCCATGCCAGAGATCAAACTTGGGATAGACGTGCCCGAACCTCTTGAGGGACATGTTTACGTCTGATGACGGGGCAGTATTTAGCTTAGTTGGTAGAGCGCTCGTCTGAGGTGATTTGGTTAAAGGATCGGATCCCCTCGGTGGATTCATTTTCTAGTGTATCAAAGGCCGTGGTACGTACTATCCTGCTTATGGGGAAAGTGCAAATAAAACATTCTTTCCTGCTAATACAAAAAATATGCGAATTTCCTCTAAGACTATATGTCAGAATTACCAAAACGTTTGACATCCAATAGGCTTTGATTAATAAATCGATGTGCTCTAGTGTTTCTGTATTTAGGAACACTATACACTGTGCAATGTAACACAAGTCACAGATTTTCCTAATAAGTAGATCAGATTAAATACAATAACTATCAACACATCATACAGCCACCAGAGGAATAGCAGCAAAACAAGACGACAAAAAAAAAAAAAAAAAAAAAAAACAAACCCCAAACACTAGCAGTAATCTATAAACAAAGCAAAACTAATGAATAGCTTTTCATTTGAAGTTCACCTTCAGGCATCCTTATTTTCCCAGAACAGAAGCCAAGCTTGTGAGAAACAATTATTATGGAGTAGGACCTGGACCTACTTTGTTTAATGACCTGAGATGCAGAGGAACTGAATTGTCCATCCTAATGTGTCCAGGCCACGCTTTTGATCTCAAAGTGTGTCTCTTCA
>NC_054703.1:22954737-22981350 GCF_016097555.1 Gigantopelta aegis | reverse complement strand
CATCGTCATTATAATCATAATTTTCATAGAATTTCTATTTAAAGTTATTCTTTGTGAGATTTTATATGGGTTTCTAAATTGTTTGGTATTTGGTTTGTTGCAACTCGTCAGTTTCCTTTTTGAAGCAAACAAACTATAGAGCTGCATATTGTTTTAATTACCCAAATACAGTTCGCAGTAGAAACAGACTTGTTTAGAATAATTATATACTTGCGATAAATTGGCTGACTTGTTTATTACAGTATATGTACGCTTGGTGAACGGATCAGCACATCCACCACAAGGTCGAGTTGAGGTCCAGATCAACGGAACATGGGGAACTGTCTGTGGTAATCAGTTTAACGACAAGGATGCTGGAGTTATCTGTGAAATGTTGGGATTCAGTCGGTAACCACAATTCCTCCTCCAAAACCGTTTTACCTTTCCTATTTGGTTGTACTTGTTAATCAGCTTGTAATGATAGTGAATACGCCTGGAAATGTGATCCGTATGGTCTATAGATTTAATAAGAACCATGTTTTGATGAAAATATATATTATGTGTTTGCACAATTCATTTTGGTTTTTATCTTCATGATGTGGACATATTATAAACGTCTCTAAAACAACAGATAGTAAATACAGCTAGCAAATATAATGGAAACATTAATAGCAATGTATTAAAAAAAAAAAAAAAAACCCACAATAAGCAGAGAGCAGAATCATCCACAACATAGTTTTACATTTCAAGTTCAAATATATATATAAAAAAAAATTGTTCCTGTAGATTTAGAGCTAAGGCTGTCACAAACGCTGGATTTGGACAAGGATCTGGATCTATTTTCTTTGGTGATCTGGCTTGCAGAGGAAATGAATCATCCATCCTGGAGTGTCCAGGCAACATCAGAAGTCACGGAAGCTGTTCTCACGCACAAGACACTGGTGTTATCTGTGCGATGGGTAAGATTTGACGTTTGACCCCCCTACCAGTGTCTTTTTTTTTCTTTTCAATATGCCCCCGGACCCCCTAAGCAAGTCGGGTACCTCACCATAAACGTAAAAGACACCCCCCCCCCCTCCTCCCGCGGTCTCAAAATCCTGGCTAGGGGCCTGTCATTGTCCTTTGGCGTTCAGAGTGTAGAGTCTCTTGGATATAGTCGATTGTAGACCATACTAAATTATTCCATGTCGATAACCTTGCACTGTCGTAAACAATGATAGTCCTGTAAGCCTTGAGGTCAATATAGCCGTGTAACATATGACCGTAAGATATCTAGTTAAAATTAGTTTATTATGTTTAAGGACACCACTAACGCACACTGATTTAATCGGTCATTGTATGTCAAACATTTGATAATTCTGACATTTTGTCTTAGAGAGAAAACCTGCTTCATTGTGTAGCAAGGAATCTTTTACATGAACCATTCCACAGATTAAAATACCAGACATAATGCACTGACTGAAAGCAGGAATAGTCCAATGGGCAAACCGCTGGAATCGATCCTAGACCGACCAGGCATCAGACTAGAGCTTTACCACTGGGCTAAGTCCCGCCCCGTAACATATCTAGATGTGATAAAAGGAATATTAACTTTGTATGCGTTTATACAGTTATGATAATCTGTGGTTTTAGAATACAAATCTCTCGTAATCTTGTTCTCGTCTAATTTAGTTAAAACATCAAGAAACGTAGTGAGTTTTCATTCAGTTTTATGGTGTAACGTTTAGAAGGAACAAACCCCCCCCCCCCCCCCCCCCCCCAAAAAAAAAAAAAACATTTATAAGGTAGAATGATGTAAAGAAGAAAAAAACAGAATATCTAAATAAATTGTATATTTTTATCAGGTAACTTATAATAAAAGAGACATCCAGAAATCTCCAAAACTTGTTTTCGAAAGACAGAAAATGTCTTTGCATGTCTAGTTTCGATTTTCGTCCAAGTAAACTAAATTTCCTATGTTGGTAATATATGTCTTCAAAGTAAAACAACATTCTAATTAGGAATAATTTCAAAAGATTTAAGGATGGAACCATGCTTAATTCGAGAATCAATCTTGTCTGTATGCTTGTGAAGCCAATAATTTATAGCATCTGTTCCTATACTGACATTATATACGTGCATATGTACTGAGATAGTGGTGTGGTAAAAAGAGATTTTATCAGACAGCTAGATAAGATACCCAAGACAGCTGGATAAGATACCCAAGACAGCTGGATAAGATACCCAGACAGCGTGCTAGGACATCCATTCAACCAAATCACTAAAAACCATGTCAGATGTAAAAAAAAACAAAGTGCATGTTCTGGATAGTGTGTGTGTTGTTTTTGTTGTTGCTTCTGTTTCCATTGGTGGGTTTTTTTTATGATGATGATGATGGTGATGATGATGTTTGTGTTGTTGCATTTTGCAGAAAGAAAACTATAAAATAAAGGTTTCTTTAGTTTAAAAAAAAGAAGAGATTTTATCAATTACAGTCAGGTAACTCAGCACTTCAGTTGAACGTTGCGACACTGAGCTGCGCATCCCGCCCCCCCCCCCCCCCCCCAACACACACACCCTACTAACACACACATACATTTGTGGTTAAGTAACAGATTGTGATCGGCTGAAAGATAAAGCCAGTAACCAGTCAAAGTGTATTATTTATTTAGTAGCTTACACTTGAAAGTTCAAAAAATATTTATTATTATCATCATCATCATCATCATCATTATTATCGTTATTATTATTATTATTATTATTATCATTAACAATATATTAATTTCTTATTTGAAGAACTGTTTTATTTATTCAGATGTTTTGTCTATATTATGTTTTGAATCTTTGTTGGGACTTTGCTGGTTATAAATTTATAATGCTTCGATTTGCCATTAAGTGATATACTGCTTTATTTCAGTACCTGTACGTTTGGTAAACGGATCAGCACATCCGCCACAAGGTCGAGTTGAGGTTCAGATAAACGGAACATGGGGAACTATCTGTGACGACGAATTCGACGACAAAGATGCTGGAGTTATCTGCGAAATGCTTGGATTTAGTCAGTACACACATCCTACCTATAACTAAGTGTTGATAACCCTACCTCATCCTGCTTCTACTCATTGATTAACACCATTTACACACTTCAAATGCCATACCCATATTAAAGGGACATTCCTGAGTTTGCTACATTGTAAGATGTTTCCGGCTAATAAAATATTTGTATGATTAAACTTACATATTAAATATATTTTCTTTTTTAATATATCAGTGTCTATATATTCAATATGTTTCTTGTCATCTTAATATTTGTAAGAAGCCCAAACTGGACTTTGTCTTCAAATAGTTTCGTACGTATGGAAAAAAAAAGATAGAAAATCAAATCAAATTTAACCTAGTAGAAACACATTTAATATACAGCCACTAATATTTTATGCAGAAAAATATATTTAATATGTAATTACAATTGTAAAAAAGTCTCTGTTAGTCGATAAGACCTTAAACAATATAGCAAACTCAGGAATCTCCCTTTACTGAAATATTTAAACAATATTTTTAACCTACAAATTCTACTAAAATTTGAAAAACCTCGAAACATAAAATGATAGGATATGTAACATCGTGTATGTACTATAATTTGTATATTTGTATTGATTATAATGCTGTGAACTTTGCACTTTAATATAATACGTCGTGTAGTACATTTCCGGTTTCGAGTTTCGTAGTCACCATGCATGATTAGTTAATTTAATAAAACATTATAATCTGATAATATAGTTCAAGAAAACAAAGAAATAATACAAACGCCAGAAACCATTTCACCATAGTCTAAAATGTTATGTTCACCCAATATCTCCATATTTCCTCTAGGAAACGAACTCTGTTATATATTTGTGTGTTTTTTTATCTAGTGCGGGAGCACAGGCTGTCACAAATGCTGGCTTTGGACAAGGTTCAGGACCTATCTATTTTGATGGTGTAGCTTGTGCAGGGCATGAAACATCCATTTTGTCGTGTCCAGGCAACCGCATAGGTCAAGAAAACTGTTCTCACGTTCATGATGCTGGCGTTATCTGTGAAATGGGTAAGACATAGAACATCCATTTTGTCGTGTCCAGGCAACCGCATAGGTCAAGAAAACTGTTCTCACGTCCATGATGCTGGCGTTATCTGTGAAATGGGTAAGACATAGAACATTCGTGTTATCGCCGTCCGTCAGTACTAATACCAACGTGGTCTGCTATTGAGCAATGAATGGATTTAACATTTGAAAAATATATTTACTTTATTTTATGTTTATTTCTTTCTTTCATTCTTTCTTTCCGTATTTAACCTGTATTCTATCTGAATTTTAGAACCAATGAAACAAAATGAATAAAATATTCTAAGAAAAATACTCAGGCTGAAGCAGTATCAGCTCTTTTCAATTCATCAAATAATCAACTTAATGTTGAAAATAAATTAATTGCTTTGAAACAGTAGAATATTTGCATATGGGAATAAACGAAAGACTTAAATGAATAACCGAATCAACTCATACATATGGGAATAAACGAAAGACTTAAATGAATAACCGAATCAACTCATACAACTTCGTATTTCACTCGATTCTTGTACCTTAATTTTTTTTTTTTTTTTTTTTTTTTTTTTAATCCCACTGCCTACTTTCCTTTCTCTCCTTTGGCAAATCCTCCTATCTTTCAATTTCTTACCCTGTCCATCTCCACATCCCAGTCCTTGTCTCTCCAACCGCGACAGGTGCTTGTCTCTAGTGACTATCTGTGCCATACACCTGCCATTCCCCGTCAGCTTTTAGCTGTGGGCTTAGTCTGAAATTGTACCTTAATCTTGTTCTTGATGGTTGATGTCACATGATAAATAATATTACAATTTGTTTTTATAATTATATTAGAAACGTCGTCTTATTGGCATTTTCAGTTCAGTAATTAGGCATTCTCTGTTATATTTTATTATGATTCTTTGTATGACGGTCAACATCACATTCTTAGCTATTGGCTTTCCCATTAAACAATGGCTTTATCTTCTATTTCAGTACCTGTACGATTAGTAAATGGAGGTATCATTCCAAATCAAGGTAGAGTTGAGGTTCAGATCAACGGAACATGGGGAACTGTCTGTGGTGATTCATTCGACGAGAAGGACGCAGGAGTCATCTGTACAATGCTGGGATTCAGTCGGTACACACATTTCCAGTCATAACTAATTACCAATGACCCTACACAATTCAAAACAATATGAAAAGAATTATATAAGAAAATACATATTATGTTAATTATTGTAAATAAAAGTTTTAGCTTTTTAAATTTTCTACTGGGTTTTTGTAATGTATTTGTAAGCAACACACATTTTGTGAAATGTACAAAAAGCAAAGACAATATACAATAAGTAAAACTTGTCAAAACATCCATCAACTACAATTAATATAGGTATACTATTGTAAATTACTAAATGTGCAATTTCATAATTAAAAAAAACCTCAACTCATCATATTTAATTTAGCATCGAACAGATGGTTTAAACATTTGGTGAATAGAGACAATGAATTGAAACCTGCTTCCCCAACATAAGCAACTTCTAACAATGTCCCCGCACACAGGGCAGTATGTAGCATGGCCGTTGGGACACTGGTTGTGACAGGGAAAAAACACACGACACCATTGCAACACACACGAGCACCATACCTTTGAATTACATCCAGCTCCCTATCGAATATTAGAAAAGATAACTTAATTTTAGCAAAACTTGTATTAGAGAAGTAAAAGAATTGAAGGACTTGATAAATAACCTTACAATCATTTTAAAACATGATATCTTGTTGTCTTTGTGTTTTTTGAACTGGGGCTCAGACAGTTACAAATGTTTGGCTTGGACTTATCTTCATTGGTGATCTGGCTTGTACAGGGAATGAAACGTCCATCCTGTCATGTCAAGGAAACGTTACAGACAGCGGAAAATGTTCACACACACAAGCTGCTGGCGTTATTTGTGAGACAGGTAAGCCTGTACATTTAAGAAACGTAGTTGTCAGTATCCGAAATTTTTTATTTATACTTATCTGTCTTAAAGGGTAAAGGGTTTCATATCAATGTACGTTAAAGGCCATTCTACAAGAATGTGTCACGTTGCATAGCAATATCTTTGTGGGAAACAAAAAAAACACAATAACGCTTTTAAAGTATGGTGTTTTATAGCCATTGTCTTATCTCTGGATTTAGGTCAGTGTGTTTGAAATTCAAGCAGCAATCTTTGCATATGATTTTATTATTTTGATCTCTTTTTTCTGGAAAAAGAGTCTGATAGTTGGTAAACATCGTAACAGATGGTCGGTCATCGAAGTTTCGTAAATAATTGGTCAATAATCAAAGACAATGAACCACAATTCTACAAAAAAAATTGTATATGAGTTACATTGAATACAAATTATTAATACAAAATAGGTGAAAGTGAAGCTTTGTTGAGGTTCCTTTTGTGCTTACCGTGATATATTGTTTTATGTTTCCAACTCAGTCGATTCAATAGTGTACTTTCTTACAAAAAAAAGTTCGTGTTTATATCCAATTAACTTTCAAACAGGCTGTCCTGGGCACACACCTCAGCTATCTGGGCTGTCTGTCCAGGACAGGAGGTTAGTTGTTAGTGATTAGGGGCTAGTGAGAGGAGGGTGTAGTGGTCTTACACCTACCCACTGAGGCTTTAAAACTTGCTCTGTTTTGAAGCCTGTACCGGGCTGCAAGCCCTGTACCTACCAGCTTTATGACCAATGGCTTAAACACGACACCCACCAAAGCCCGTTTCTTACATTTTTGAATACAGCGATTCAGTGTGCGAGTAATATTTTATAAAAATACGTGTTTTGGTGTTGACAAACTGTTATACTGTTGACATCATTTACAATTAGGATAAATAAATATTAAAATGTTTTATAATAGTATATGAAGAATATTTTTGATTATTCTTTCTGAATGACCATTAAACAGTGAACTAGCAAGACGATATTTAAACTGCATCTTCAGGGAGTACAAAACATATTTCAGTTGCCATAAAATTGGGTATAGTTACACGTTCATCCAGTTAAAACAGCAAAGGCTGTTATTAAGTACTGTTGATTACTTATGCTGAATTGCAAAGCTATCTATCGAACATCAATTTATGATGACACCTAAAAGAATCGTATCCATTTAATACATCAATACTTAATTATGCCCGTATAGAGAATAAACATATGCAGTGACCCATCCCATTTTTTCTCGAACAGTTGTACAAACCTGACGGATATTTACATTTTAATAGGATAACTTATACCATTGTTACACAACATTCTACTTGGTTTGAATTCTGAGTATATGCACATAAGTGGACAAAAAAGAATTGATCCTCATACTCAAGACGACAGGTCGTTTTCCCGATCACACATTTTAAATCCTTGCCTGAAATTGTCATAGACAAAAATACTGTGATTCTGACCATAGACCACGTATGGTCGCCATTCGTGTTCACATTTAGCAGGCGATATTCAAATAAGGTTCTGTTGGACTAAAACATCTTCCAATGCATCTTAAACAATTGGTAGTTTTCTAACTACTAGTCAATTTCTATTAAAGCACTGAGTTTGCATTTAAACAGTTTTTGTATCTCATTTAAGCACTAAAATATTTTAGATCAGTTGAAAGAGATCCCCCTTGAAAATCTCATATCGGCCCTTGGGACTAAAATATATTTGAAACCCTGTACTATTATGCATTATAGCTATACTGATGATCTATACATAATTTATTTTAGATTCAATCAGATTTTATATATATATATATATATATATATATATATATATATATATGCATATATAATTTGATTCATGAGTTAATTAAATTGTCATATCATTTGTCATTTACAGGTAACAACGAAAATGATGTTGTTCCTTTAATTAGTTCAATTCTTGAGTTTAAATAATGTACTAATTACTACTTTTCAATTTCAGGTGTTTAACTTGAAGACGGCTAAATTTTTTCATCATCGTTTAACAAAATCATTTGCATTCTTGCATTTTTTCTTCCTTCCTTCCTTCTAAACTTTCAAGCTTGCAGCTTGGATACACTGTAACCTGTCATTCTGTCTGTCTTAATGTTTGTGATGTTGAAATTAGCTTCTAGTATAATAATATTTTATATATATATATATATATACTCTTCAAAAGAAGAAACGCAAAACCACATTGTCGTAACATTTGGAGAATTGATTTAATTATTGAATAGTGAGTCCGATAATTACCAAATGTTGCAGGATTGTTCACAATTCACTCTAGTCCATTGTGAGTAAGTGATAGGACACACCACCAAGGTCAATGTCATCTGGAGTCAATACCTGGTGTGGCCTCCGCGTGTGTTGACAACTGCCTGGCACCGCCTGCCCATTGAAGCAACCAGAGTACGGATGACGTCCCGGGGGATGGTGGCCCACTCGGCCTGCAAGGCTGCTGCCAGCTCGGGCAGGGTCTGGGGCTGTGGTTGTCGCTGTCGGAGGCGTCTGTCCAACTCGTCCCATAGATGCTCAATTGGGTTCAAATCCGGTGATATCGATGGCCAAGGAAGGACATTAATGTTGTTGTTCTGTAGGAAAGCCGTTGTGAGACGTGCTGTGTGAGGCCTGGCGTTGTCATGTTGGAACAATGCGTTGGCGTTGGCCATAACTGGAACGATGTGTGGCCGGAGGATCTGGTCAATGTAGCCCTGTGCATTCAGGTTGCCCTGCACGTGGACCAGGTCAGTTCTGCCAGTGTGTGAGATGGCTGCCCACACCATGACACTACCCCCGCCGAATCTGTCCACTTCCTGCACGCAGTTTGCCGCATAACGTTCACCACGACGCCTATACACGCGACATCTTCCATCATGACGTCGGAGCAGAAATCGGGACTCGTCACTGAACCACACCTGTCTCCATCGCAGTTGAGGCCATTGTCGATGAATCTGGCACCACTGCAGTCGGAGTCGACGGTGTTGTGGTGTTAAGATGACACCTCGAACTGGACGTCTGGCACGAATTCCTACCTCACGTAGGCGGTTCCGTACGGTCTGGTCGGATATCCTGCGCAAACCTGGTATTGCTGCGGCTGTGGAGGTGGCAGTAGTCAATCGTTCCCAAAGGTGGCGTACCCGGATGTAGCGGCCCTGCCCGGGGTAGTGACCCGTGGTCGACCGGATCTAGGGAGGTCACGTGTTGATCCATGTTGCTGGTAACGGTCCCACAGTCTGGAGATGGTGCTTGGGGACACATGGAATGCCCTGGCAACGGCCGTTCTGGATTCGCCTGCGTCTAGTCGGCCGATGGCATTGTTTCTCTGCGGTTCACTGAGACGTGGCATGTCCTGGATTGTCAACTGTCGGCCAGATACAGAGGCCAGGCAAGCGAACACCCTGCACTTTTATACTGTCGGTGTTCATGTTGCACGTGCAGACAACGCACGTGCAGTGGTGACATGGTTTGCACGTGGCTGCGTTTTTGCGAATATTCACATTTTGGAACTTTATTGTACAGTAGCTGCGTTTTATCGAATGTAACCGTGGGAATGTGTTTGGGACATGCAATGACCTTATATTCATAAAGCATGAACCGGTAGGAAACATAAAATCGGAGTTATAACCCATTTGTACCCTTTTGCGTTTCTTTTTTTGAAGAGTATATATTTATATATATATATATATATATATATATATATATATATATATATATATATATAATATATATACTGTATTTAATATAATATTTAATATAAACTTTAGGAGTCCTTGGTTCAAATGTGGATATGATATTAGTGTTTTGGTTAGTCGATGAGTTCTTAGAGGAGTTCCAAGGTTAGTACTGTTATTTTTATATATACGCATTATAAATATTTTTTATCTAGTGTATTTGTTATGAGCAGACACTTATGTGTATATTATGCTATATAGAATATAGTTTATGTGCATGATAATCATGTAGTCACGCCATATAGTTAATGTATATAATAAATCGTATGATCTTATGTGTCATATGTGAAGCAATTAAATTAACATCTTATTACATTTGATGGTGTTAACATAATTCAAAACATGATTCGTTTCAAAGCACATACTGATAGTTTTTAAAGGAATGACAGAGCTAACTGAAAGTAACTGAATAATATTGGTTCTGAATTACTATTAATAGTATGCTTCATCTCGGAGTAGGTGTATCAACAAATTTATCTTTTCGACTTGGCAACGTGATTGGGACGGTGAGGTTGCGAACAGGCTTCATGCTATCAAGCCAGACTTGGGAGAGTGGCAGTCCTCCTATAGGCAGTGCAGGAAGGATGAAATAGTCTTGTGTCGTGCCCGCATCGGTCATACTTACTTGACGCATTCATTTATCTTAAAGAAAGATCCTCCACCTCAGTGTGAGCACTGTCAGTGTACTCTGAGTGTGCGTCACATTTTGGTGGAGTGACAGTTTCTGAAAGAAATTCGAAAAGATATATTTGGACCACGAACTGTGATGGAATCCTTTCGATTCCATCCAGAACTTTTATTGCAATTTTTACGTCATACTGAGTTTTATTCTAAATTTTAATTATATCTCTGTAATATTTGTATTTTTACACAGTCCTTTACACTGTTTTTATTTAACTGTTGAATTTTTATATGATGTTGATCATCACTTTAGTTTTTTCCATTTACCATAGTTTGACACCCAATAGCCGATGTATTTTTCGTGCTGGGGTGTCGTTAAACAGTCATTCATTCTCAGAGTAGGTGGTTCCTTTCATGCAGTAAATATTTTTCTATTTCAGTATTTGACAGGTGGTTGTGATTTTGTGTTCTTGAACATTGATAGTTTGACAGCGTGTGGTTCTTGTCAGCCATATTGTCGACTCTTTATCACACACAAGATAAACATTGATAGTTTGACAGTGTGTGGTTCTTGTCAGCCATATTGTCGACTCTTTATCACACACAAGATAGGTATATGTATTAGGATTTGTGTGCATATTTTATAATGTATGTACTCTGAATATATGTATTGTGAATCCAATGTTTTATATGGACCGTGATTATTAACTTGTGATTCATAAATATATGTATGTGTCTGTCTGTGTGTGTGTGAGGGTGTGTGGGGGGGGGGGGTGCGCGCGCATTTAACTGTGACCATAATTGAAATGTGTTGTATGAGCCGTTAAATAAAATATTTCTTTCTTTCTTTCATTCTCTGGAGCATATAGTCACATATGAACAAACACACAAATACGTATCAAAGTAATATCAATACAAAACCTTCATACATGTTGAAATATACGGTGATACCTCATTCTCATAGTAGTACCTTTTATACAAAAAAGAAAGAAAGAAATGTTTTATTTAACGACACACTCAACACATTTTATTTACGGTTATATGGCGTCAGACATATGGTTAAGGACCACACAGATTTTGAGTGGAAACCCGCTGTCGCCACTACATGGGCTACTCTTTCCGATTAGCAGCAAGGGATCTTTTATTTGCGCTTCCCACAGGCAGGATAGCACAAACCATGGCCTTTGTTGAACAAGTTATGGATCACTGGTCGGTGCAAGTGGTTTACACCTACCCATTGAGCCTTGCGGTGCACTCACTCAGGGTTTGGAGTCGGTATCTGGATTAAAAATCCCATGCCTCGACTGGGATTCGAACCCAGTACCTACCAGCCTGTAGACCGATGACCTAACCACGTCGCCACCGAGGCCGGTAAGTGACAAAAGAAGTGCATGGAGCAAAATAATAATAAAATAGTTTGCTTTACAATGATGTGATAAACAGAAAACGCTGAAATATTTACATATTGTCATTTCAAATATATATTTAAAAGATAATTTCTGTTTCAACTAATATCAGAGGTGATTCATTTAGACTATAGGATTATGAACATGGTGTTCGTATTTTTTTCCGTTTCTTTTGTGCTCGGTATGCAAAGACAGTTACTAGTTCAGAAACACCCAGCTAACCAATATGTTACATTTTACCAGCTAAATGTTTTTTCTTTCTTTTAAAGTATTTTCGAGCTTAATAGGAGGTATTTGTAACCAAGCACTCAGTCCACTCACCCATTCCAAGGTCGTATCCAAAACGAGGCTATAGGGGCAGAGTCGAGAAGACGCCATAACTAACTACGACCTGCTTACAGTTTATTAATGAATGTCAGTGTCGAGGGGCAAGTTCATTATATTTCATTTATTTAATTACTGAATTGATTGTTTATAAATATGCGAATTATATTTTCCCAGTAAACATCTAGAGGCGGGATGTAGCCCAGTGGTAAAGTGCTCACTCGATGCGCGGTCGGTTTGGGATCGATCCCCGTCAGTGGGCCCATTGGGCCCGTTGGGCCATTTCTCGTTCTAGCCAGTGCAGTATATCAAAGGTCGTGGTATGTACTACCTGGTCTGTGGGATGGTGCACATAAAAGATCCCTTGCTGCTAATCGAAAAGAGTAGCCCATGAAGTGCCGACAGAAGGTTTCCTCTGTCAATATCTTAATTTTCAACCCTGCATAAGTAGTTAAAATTATAAATAAATAAACATACATGTATAACAAACACTTTTCACAGAGTAAAATTTATTAACAATATTATATAAAAATCATTTTAGATGAATACAATAAACCACCAAATCACAAATATATCACATGTGCATTAAAGTATATATAGTCACAAAATATCAAAATATGAATATAAATATGAATACATTCAACTTCCGTGTTCCACACATAATAAACACATAAATATATTACAATGCAAATACCGTAGATCTTCTCCTATAAGTCTAATTTTGTTCATCAAATTATTATTTTATAACTTGGGGGGGGGGGGGGGGGGGGGATGAGGAAGGCATAAAGTATAGAACACTTTCTAGCAGAAAATAATATTACATACACACGTAGATCAACTCTATAGGTACATGAAAATATAAAACAAATATATAGTACTGATAATACTTTGTTTTGTTTAACGACACCACTAAAGAAAACCGTCTTAGAGAGGAAACCCGCTACATTTGTTCCATTAGTAGCAAGAGATATTTTATATGCATCATCACACAGACACGATAGCACATACCACGGCCTTTGATGTATCAGTCATGGTGAACTGGTCGGAACGAGAAATAGACCAATGGGTCCACCAACAGGGATCGATCCTAGACTGACCACGCAGCAGGCGAGTGGTTTACCAATGTCCATTGGGCTATGTCCAGCCCCATGTAATACAGTGCCAAAATACTCAACTCAGTTGAACATTTATTATAAAAAATAAAAATAAACATATTTTACGACACACTCAACACATTTTCTTTACGGTTATATGGCGTCAGACATATGGTTAAGGACCACACAGATATTGAGAGAGGAAACCCGCTGTCGCCACTTAATGGGCTACTCTTTCCGATTAGCAGCAAGGGATTTTTTTTATTTGCGCTTCCCACAAGCAGGATAGCACAAACCATGGCCTTTGTTGAACCAATTATGGATCACTGGTCGGTGCAAGTGGTTTACACCTACCCATTGAGCCTTGCGGTGCACTCACTCAGGGTTTGGAGTCGGTATCTGGATTACAAATCCCATGCCTCGACTGGGATCCGAACCCAGTACCTACCAGCCTGTTGACCGATGGCCTAACCACGACGCTGGTCATTTATTATAATGACCACAATAACATTCTAAATAATAGCCATATATGAAGAACTGTAATTTTGATAAAGGTCTGAGGCCGGAATAAATCTCCTGCCAGATGTTTGAAAATTGTGTGTGTGTGTGTGTGTGTGTGTGTTCCAAATGAATGTTAGTATTTATAATGTATATATACTCCTCCAAAAAGGTTAAGGACCATATATGAAATATATAATATTTCCTTATATAAAGATGAAAACTGATCTTCATGGGTCACACACGGATATGTCGAGACACATGGATGTATCTAATGGAAACCTCAAGGGACACGTTAACGAAAATCAAGCGTCACTATGAGGAAAAAGGCTTGGTTCCAAGAGTAAAAAAATCAGGTTAGTGAAAAAATGTTTATACATTTATTCTTTTATAGTTTTAAGCATGCTTAAAAAGAAAAGGTAATGGGCATAAATGTTTACATGCTAATTTTATTATTTTCTTTCAGGTATATTTGGAGTGAGTACGAGAGAATACCTAATAATCAGTTTATTTTTCTCCATGTAGGTGCCTATCTGAAGATCACAGCGATCGATCTTATTGTTTTTTTGTTTTGTTTTTTTATATTATTTTTGTAGGTGGACGTTCCAATAGCAAACATGCACCGGAGGATATTCGAAATGTGACCAGGTTTATACTAAACTTCGCTGGAGATTGTGCCACACTCGTTCCATACTTCTAAGAGTTTTTATTGTTTCATGTCCTTCAGGTGAATGTAGATGAGAAATCCAAATGGAGAGGTATTGAACAAACAAGAACGGACCCTCTTCTTGCTATAGTCGAACGATCGTTTTATCAAGCCAAGTGCAGTGATGCCAAAACAACAGCCGCAACATACGGAATTTCTAGGTTGGAACCATCAAGACCAAACTCAAAGGACATACACTTTAACTACTCCTTCGATTATACACAACAGGTGCACTATCCTGCCGATCCAAGGAAGTGGGAGTGCCAGGTGTTCGGTATACATGCAGAAGGAATAACATGTCAGATAAATGATTTGATTGACGAAACAAGGGCGCAAATGCTGTCATCAGCCTCCTACACCACTTCCTGGAGAACTATGGAATTGGTGAAATGCACCTCGAACTTAATGCAGATAACTGCAGTGGCCAGAACAAAAACAACTGTGTAATGTGGTACATTTGCTGGCGTAGTCTCGTGGGACGTCATACCACAAGTTACATACACTTCATGTTAGCAGACCACACTAGATTATAAATGGTGGAGATGCAACGATCCTTACCAGTGAACGGAGCAACCCCAGTCAACTATAGGTTTTGGGGCTAACTCTGGCAACCACCAAACTACTGTAGCTTACTGGGAATTTAAAAACCTAAATGACAAATATTATTTTAAATTGGCAAAATAATTTCATGATACACAGGTAATTGATTTTTTTTGTGGGAAAATAACTGGGTTTACAGATAATTTGGAGAAATGATTTGCTTGTAAAGGAAAAATTCATAATTTATTATTATAAAAAAGTTTGAAGGCCTACTTAGTTTTTATTTGACTATGTGAGTTATATTTATATAGAACAGACAAGAATAGTAGTACATTGTTGATACTAAGGTTAATATTGGTGATAATTATATGAATGAATCTTTAAAGAGACATATCTGAGTTTGCTGCAATTTTTAAGATGTTATCGACTAAAAGAGACATTTTAACGATTGTAATTACATATCAAATAAAAAAAAATTCTGCATAAAATATTAGTGGCTGTATATTAAAAGTATTTCTGATCATTCTAATATTTGTATTAGGTTAAATTTCCTTTTATTTCGTAAAATATTATTTTTTCGTACGTACAAAATTATTTGAAAACAAAATCCAGTTTGGGCTTCTTACAAATATTAAGACAACCAGAAACACATTGAATATACAGACACTGATATTCGAAACAAGAAAATATATTTAATATGTAAGTTTAATCGTAGAAATATTTTATTAGTCGGAAACATCTTGCAATGCAGCAAACTCAGGAATGTCCCTTTAATACTGCTGTCTTATCACGTTTTCTGTTATTCCAAATGTGGATATCGATCATGTACTGAAAAAATTAATAAATAATAAAAACTATAGGGATAAACTGTGGCAAGTTCACACAGACATAGCTGCATTGTGGTCACCATCGACATCGTCATCACCATTGACATCGCCACCACCGTTGACATCGCCATCACCGTCGACATCATCATCACCATCGCCACTGCATCGACATCGCCGTCAACATCGCCGCCACCGCCACCACCGTCGACATCGCCACCACCAAGGCTAACTTTGTATCCGGAAATAACACAATCATCATCATCAAATACGACTACTCAGCCTATTCCATATTTATCTACAGCTACCACAAACAATTCTTCTGTTCCAACCATACAAACACTTCAAATGGCTCATATTTCACTGAGCAAGTTTTCAGGTAGCAAAAATATGGCGACGTGGTGGAATGACTTTACAGGGCTCACAGCGTTAAATTCTTATAACGAAGAACGGTCATGCTTGTTACTGCCATTTTATTTGTCGTGATGGAATGACATTACAGGGTTCACAGCTTTAAATTCCTATAATGAAGAACAGTCATGTTTGTTACATCCATTTTATTTGGCGTGGTGGAATGACATTACAGGGCTCACAGCTTTAAATTCCAATAACGAATAACAGTCATGCTTGTTACAGCCATTTTATTTGGAAGAACCAGCTAGTGTGTGGCACCAGAACCTCAGTGAGGACGTGAAGAAAAGCCTGCCACTCCTGAAAGAAGCCTTTGAGGCTTGTTTTAAACAGAGTTTCAGCGTTGCACTGAAAACCAGATTGTTAAACCACTCAGTTTATACAAAACCCAATGGTTCAAAATAATATTGGTGTTATAAAATGAACATTTGCTTTCTCCTTGGCCGAGCTTCAGGATGTAGTCAACAAGTCGACAGAAAAGGGAATTATTCACACCCAGTTATAGTTGGGGATCACTAAGGGAATGCAGAGGCAGATCTAGGGGGCTTCCTAAATTTTGCGACAGTTATAATTTTATTATATATTAATGTTTGTTATTTTTTTTTACAATCCCCCTCCAAACCTCTTCCAAAGTTCCTTTAGCATTCCGCCTCAAGTCATTCCCCCCCCCCCTCCTCCTTCCCCCTCCTCCTCCCCCAAAAGGATTTTCTGGATCCGCCACTGCAAGCATTCACCCTCAAGAAGACAGATGCAGTTCCTGTTGGTATGTCTAAAAATCATCAACCCCAGGGGTATAGACTTGGCGAGAAGATCATACTTATTCAAGGAGATCAGCTGTTGGTATGCCACAAATCATCAATCCCGAGTGTATGGACTTGGCGAGAAGGTCATACTTATTCAAGGACATCAGCTGTTGGTATGCCACAAATCATCAACCTCAGGGGTATGGACTTGGCGAGAAGGTCATACTTATTCAAGGACATCAGCTGTTGGTATGCCACAAATCATCAACCTCAGGGGTATGGACTTGGCGAGAAGGTCATACTTATTCAAGGAGATCAGCTGTTGGTATGCCACAAATCATCAACCCCAGGGGTATGGACTTGGCGAGAAGGTCATACTTATTCAAGGAGATCAGCTGTTGGTATGCCACAAATCATCAACCCCAGGGGTATGGACTTGGCGAGAAGGTCATACTTATTCAAGGAGATCAGCTGTTGGTATGCCACAAATCATCAACCCCAGAGGTATGGACTTGGCGAGAAGGTCATACTTATTAGAGGAGATCAGGGACTCTTACAAAGATGAGACAAAGAATCTAGTCCGGCCCCTGGGGTGAATGCAGAGGGCCTCCCAGCTCAGGTAAATTGCCTAATTGATGAAGCGAGTTCCTGTGGTAAAGGATCCAATGTAGTCATTAGTCTGGTGCACCATTTCCTTGAGACATATGGAATTGGCGAGACAGTTGCAGCTGAATGCCAACAACTGCTCGGGACAAAACAAAAACAATGTGATGATGCAGTATCTTTGTTGGCGGACCTTGATGGGTTTGCACCATAAGACCTCTATCTATTTCCTCTTGGCAGGCCACACAAAATTTGCACCTGACTGGTGCTTTGACCTATTAAAGAAGACATTCCATACGACATACGTGTCTTCCCTTACTAAAATCTGCAATGTGGTTGAACTGTCGACTGAAAAAGGGATCAACATGCACCAGATTATTGGTCTGGTGCTTATAAAATGTTTAGAGTCTAGACTCGAGACTCTAATAGAGACTAAGACACTAATGCCATGGCAACATCATATAAATTGTATGCGTGTGACGTCATTAAAGATTGAGTCTGGACTCTAAAAGGTTTGTAAGCACAGACCCTGGTGATCACGAGGGCACGTTCATTGTGAAAACACATGACTGGGCAACATTCTTCACAGAGTTTTTCCGAAAATTTCCAGGCCTGAAGGCTATACACCACTTCAGTTTCGAGCATGGGCAGCAGGGTGTACTAAAGTACAAGGAAATCATTGGAAGCGAGGAGAAAACCTCCAACCTGTTGAAGAAACTTCCACCCCACAACGCAACATGACTAGCCGATGCCAGGAAGATTTACTTGTTCAAAGATATCCGTGAATTTTGCAAACCAGGAACTCAGGATCTCGTGTGGCCCCAGCCACCTGGAATGCCTGAACCAGTGGTGGATAATAATGAGGATATTGTTGCTGAACATGCTGAGGAGACTGTTGGAAACAGAAAACGGGGAAGCCGTGGCCCTGCTCCAAACTGAAAGGAAGGAATCTTTTTTTATATGCACCATCCCACAGACAGGATAGTACATACCACAGCCTTTGTTACACCAGTTGTGGAACAAGAAATAGCCCAATGGTCACTGTTACAGCGACCACACATGACCTGCAATGGACGGCATCATACACTGCCACAGTTCGTCTTAAGGTATAGTCAGTCAGCAAAAAAAACAAAATAAAAAAAAACAAATGGGCCTACATCGCAGAAACATTAGCAAATCAATACCATATGAAACGTACAACAATCCATCAGTTGTGATCACTATTCACTACCAGACATCACTCCACCTACTTGTATAATGAATGAACGAACCAATGAATGTTTAACGACACCCCAGCACAAAAATACAAATCGGCTCTTGGGAGTCACAAAAAGGTAAATATTATTTATACAATATGTAAAGCATTCCACTTGTGTTATTAATATTACTATTAGAGTCCGCAACCAAACCATCCATGCAGTATAGGAACATGCAGTGGCGTAGCGTGGGCGGGGCCACTGGGGCAGTTGCTAAAACCAATTTCCATGCTTTTCACATTTTCAGTGAAGACCTGACTGCTGTCCATTTGCAGAAACAGAAGCTATATATTAACAGACCCATCTACGTTGGTTTCGCCATTTTCATGTACAACTTTCATAAGAACTACATCAAAGCAAAGTATGAATCTAATGCTGAACAGACCCATACATGGGTTTTCGCCATTCTGTACATCTCGAAGATTTTGATGTATGACTTTCATTACAACTACATCAAGGCAAAGTATGAATCTAATGCTGAACAGACCCATACATGGGTTTTCGCCATTCTGTACATCTCGAAGATTTTGATGTATGATTTTCATTACAACTACATCAAGGCAAAGTATGAATCTAATGCTGAACAGACCCATACATGGTTTTTCGCTATTCTATACATCTCGAAGATTTTGATGTATGACTTTCATTACAACTACATCAAGGCAAAGTATGAATCTAATGCTGAACAGACCCATACATGGGTTTTCGCCATTCTATACATCTCGAAGATTTTGATGTATGACTTTCATTACAACTACATCAAGGCAAAGTATGAATCTAATGCTGAACAGACCCATACATGGGTTTTCACCATTCTGTACATCTCGAAGATTTTGATGTATGATTTTCATTACAACTACATCAAAGCAAAGTATGTATCTAAAGCCCAACTCCTGTTCATGTAAACTGACTCGCTGTGCTATGTCGTCCAAAGGATGCAGATGATTCGTCCTCTGGACATTTCGTCCACAGATAATTCATCCACTAAAAATTTGTCCAGTGTTAACTTGAAACGATTCGTCTACAACCAAAAATTGTTCTTGGACAGTTCGTCGACTATTAAAAAAATTGTGTTAGTTATTTACCGTATTTTCCGTCCATGGACTAAATAAATGTACAGACACTTTTTATTTTAGTGGAATATCGACACCGAGAATTACCAGAGAAGTGCAGATTGTAACCTAACCTAACAGCTTTGCCATGCCTATATCTGACATCGCCAGTGCAGGGTTCATACACCTTGGAAACAAAAAAATTCCAGACCATATTCCAGACTTTTTCCAAGACAATTGTTTTTTTTCACGACTCACGTCCAAGACTGAGAGTAAATACATCTTCCCATATTTTTAGAAAATTTAACAAAATGGACGACCTTTTTGTCAAGTATGATGGGGACAATTTGATAGAGATAGTCAATTATACTTATAATATTGTAATTATAATAGGGAATGGGACAATTAAAGTAAATTTATGATTATGGTATTTACAAATTTATTTACAACGCTATTTTTGAACAAGCTCTCAAAATTAATAATAAGAGTATACAGCTGAAGAGTTGAAAAGAGGATTCATGGCTGCACAGAGAGGTACAGGGTTAAAGAGCAGTTAAGCAGAGGTTAGATGCAGATTGTAATAATGCCAGAGCTACAAGGGAAGGTATCCAGTTTTACCTGCTGGTTCCCCTCTGCTTCTGCGGGAAGCCAAGTTGGTTGAAACTGACCAAAAAGAGTGTGAGTGACAGACGGCTGGTGCGGATGCAAAGGGCGAAGCAGAGGACCAGGCAGGGCGAAGTGTTTCAGATCTGGGAACAATACCACCAGGGTGATATCTCCGCCAAGCAGCTGATTCGAGCCATTTCGAGATTGGAATGAAATCGGAATAAATGACATTTACAGTTGAATGCACATTTGATGTTGATGCTTAATAAAATAGAAGACAACACATTAAAAAAAAAAAAAAAGTATATTTTTGGCCACAAAGCACATGCTAAATGTTGTAATCACAGTGGTCTCTCCAGTATTCAGGAAAGGAATGGAGGGAATCGGTAGAGCTGGTTCCACTTATAGGTAGGGATGATTTGCAGGGTACAAGTACTTCGAAAATGTCTTGTAAACACCGATGAACCTGATTATTCTGGTAGTTCAGGACGATGGCAAGACTTGTGATACTGGATGGTGGTTTAAATAAATGGATGGCAGATATTACTATCGCTGCCAATGGATGGTGGTCATATTGGAAATTAGTCTTAAGAGATGGCGGGCCCACCATGGCTTATGACATGTAGCGAGACCCCTGAATCGAGTGTACGAATTGTCCGAGGTGGGTGGACGAATTGTACGTGGACGAACCATCTGGAAAGCTCATCCAAACAGAAGATGTCTACAAAGACAAGTTAGAAGATCATCACCACTTTAACACCTCAGACTATGATCCAAATCACCTCTTCTACAGCAAGAATGTTCTGGGGAAAATGAAAGATGAGATGTATGGCCTTGCCATCCAGGAATTTGTGTGTTTGAAATCAAAAGTTTCGTCACTGGAAGATTTTGATGTATAATTTTCAACATCAAGGCAAAGTATGCATCTAATGCTCAACTCCTGTTCATGGACACTGACTTGTTGTGCTATGTCATTCAAAGAGAAGATATCTACAAAGACATGTTAGAAGATAAACACCACTTTGACCCCTGAGATTATGATTAAAAACATCTCCTCTACAGCACTAATAAGAAGAATGCTCTCGGGGAAAAATGAAGGACCAGACACATGGCCTTACCATCCAGACATTTGTGGATTTGAAATGTATTCTCTCACCTATGACAAGAGGGATCGACTCACTGAAAATAAATACTTGAACTAGAAGTAGACTCAAAATTCTCAAAAGGAATATTCTTATTTCTGGTGAATTTTAATGTGAAAATAATACTGGTCTAATAAAATAACAAAAATAAATAATTCCTCTTTGGAAATACTTGATCTAGTAGTAGACTCTATGAGATGGCTAGACTTAATTGGGAGTTAAGGCCTGAGTTCCCAGGGAGAGGGGATAGCATGTCCAGTGCCTCAGTGTGGAGTACACATGTTCAAACTCACATCATCGTTTGTTGGAACTGAAAAATATTCTATCAGCAAACTACAGATGTGCAGCATGTAGTTTCAAGCATCCACAGATGTCCATGCTGAAAAGACATCTTCTGAAGAGACATCAGACAGGCAGAGAACGTAAAATAAGAGAATCTCCTGTACAGGAATCACCGGGAGTTGCCTAGGCCCAAGGTGGAAAACGGCCTGTTCAAGGAGGAGAATCGGCTGTACAGGGATACAGGGAGTTGGCTCTGTTCAAGGAGAATCGGCTGTACAGGGATCGTGGGAGTTGCCTCTGTTCCAAGGAGGAGAATCGGCTGTACAGGGATCATGGGAGTTGGCTCTGTTCAAGGAGGAGAATCGGCTGTACAGGGATCCTGGGAGTTGCCACTGTTTTAAGGAGGAGATCGGCTGTACAGGGATCCTGGGAGTTGCCTCTGTTTCAAGGAGTTAAGGAGGAGATCGGCTGTACAGGGATCCTGGGAGTTGCCTCTGTTTCAAGGAGGACAATCGGCTGTACGGGCGCATGTCAATTACAATGGATCG
Source organism: Gigantopelta aegis (assembly GCF_016097555.1). Lineage (NCBI taxonomy): Eukaryota > Metazoa > Mollusca > Gastropoda > Neomphalida > Peltospiridae > Gigantopelta > Gigantopelta aegis. The sequence goes on along the minus strand of NC_054703.1, from coordinate 22,958,972 downwards.
AGTATGCAGAAGTAAATGCACTCATGAATATTCATAAATGCATGGCATAAGTAAATGCACTCATGAATATTCATAACTGCGCTGTCGAAGTAAATGCGCTCATGAATATTCCTAACGGGGTGTAATATCAACACTCGACGTAATTCAACACGGTTCAACTCACGTGGTCCTCGAGCTTGACCCGTTGTTCAGAATGGCGGGGAAAACTATTTTTCCTTGGATAAATATCTTTCAATCTTCTGCCAATCCATATTATGGATATGTATATATGACATGGAAAATCTTAATGATCTATTGCGTGAATTTAGCTATTCCACTGCAACTTCATACTCAATCACAAGGACAAGAATGATTTTTGGAGGTTTTTCTGTACATAGTGAGTGTATTGATCTAATGCAACTGTATCAACTGTATTGGAATAGTTAGCATCTTGCACCCCAGGTGTCTATGAGCAGAACATCTGACACACCCTGTGCAAGTTAGAATCTACAGACAGTAACTATGCATGACGGATGTAATAATAGGAGTGATATTGTGTCTCGTCTACATTAATATACTGATGTTACTGGTTTTATAAACCTCATCACAGAACTAACTTGAAGCACGACAGTAGGGATTGTGGATTACAGAAACATTTTAATTTATTTCTGCAGCGATTTGCACTTTTGTAACAGAAAAATCAACTCTATGAGGGGATTCGAACCACAGATTCTCAGTACGAGAGTCCAGCGATCTACCAACTGAGCTAATAGGGAAATTCCCAGGAAAAATATCCGCCCCCTCACCGATATAAAGAGAGATTTTTTGATGGGGCTTATAAAAAAAAAAAAAAAAAAAAGTAAATGAAAATTTAAATTATTGTATTGTATTGTACATATGCAATTCTTACATTGACCTTGTGACATACCTACAATTTCAACTTGTTATCACATATATGACATACATTACATTAATCACAAACACATATACATCAATTATTATTACACTTACCTAAACCTTGGTGTCAGTGAGGATCGAACACAGTGACTTCAGCAGCTTCACATAACGTTTCCGGCATGGCCACTTATCCGACTGCTCTACTGAATTGAGTTGTGAGATAATGTTTAAAAGTTGTAGTCATTGATTTCGTTACAATGTTTACGGAAAATACCGGAAATTAAAATTGCTATTTATAGGTGTATTTCCGGTATGTGTTACTAACTACACACGTTAATACTTATAATTAAAACGACCTGATATAGCTTGATTTGTACGAAAATCAATAATAAACTTTGAACGAGATGTGCTACTTGTATGTACTGAAATTGAGATATTTGTGATGCACGTGCTTTGTGAGTAGTTAGCAATTATTGATTAAAGGATGTCTATATAAAGGTGAGTGTGATTTTGATGTGTGTTCTATAATGAGTAATAGGAAAAGACTATCTAGCAATTTATTTACCAGCGACAGTGATAGTGATAAAAGTTTACAGTGTGCACAATCAAAATATCGTAATTTAAATGAAAGTTTAAATTAAGTGATAAAAGCAAAGATTTATTCAACAGTGACTCTTCTGATATAGAAATTCTCTTGAGACAGACAGTGTTTAGAAAAGACAGTTACAACGTTGAAGGTGAAAGTCACTGAGATACCGAACCAACTGCCGGACCTAGTGTAACAACTGCAGAGGAACCAGCTGATTTGTGTTGTTTGAATTTTTATACACTCTCTTTAAAAATCCAATCTGAATTACAGGCCAATGAGTGTTGTCAAAAATTTAAACTATTACCATCAAAAGTAAATTGTCCTAATTGTAAAAATGAGATTTCTAAACTGTTAACTATTAAAAAACAAGAGTCATAATTATAGTAAATTTCGATTCCAGTGCAATACAAAAATCTGTAAAAAATAAGGGTAAAAATCGAGTTCAACTCAGAAAAGGAACATGGTTCAAAGCTTCTAATCTGTCCATAAGACGCAGTTTACTAATAGTGTATTGTTTTGCTAAAATTGAACAAGCCCAGAATGAGACAACAATCCCAGAGGAAGAAATAGTAGGAAAAGTGAAAAAAAAACGATTTTGGAATACTACAGCTATTGTCGTGAAATCTGTTCATCCGCCTTTGAAAGGGATGTTTCCAATATAATCGGTGGAGAAGGATGCACAGTGAGGCCAAATTTGGGCGGATATTATACCAATTCCCACCAGCTACAGCCAGTAGGAGCACTTTATACCATCACTACTAAACTTTGACTTGTGTTATTATTTGTTTATGGATTAATTCATTATTTTGGACTCTGGAGCTTGATTATGAATTTTGGTTCATTTTTTAAAGACCAAATGTTCACACAGAAAATGAATCAATACTACAGTTAATGCAACAAGTTATTTGTAATAGATTTGAAGATATTTGAAATATTGCTGTATTGTTAATAAATGTTGTTTCAGTATTTTACGAGAGCCTTTCTTCACTTACCGTACTTGTGCTGGTGCTACAGTACTGGGGACACATTCAATTTTGACTGCACATAATCATGGTCATTACAAACATATTAAAGGGACATTCCTGAGTTTGCTGCAATTTTTAAGATGTTATCGACAAACAGACGTTTTTACGACTGTAATTGCATATCAAATATATTTTTCTGCATAAAATATTAGTAGCTGTATATTAAACGTGTTTCTGATCATTCTAATATTGGCACTAGGTTGAATTTCATTTTATTTTCTAAAAAAGATTTTTTCGTGTGAAAGAAATTATTTAAGACAAAATCCAGTTTGGGTTTCTTACAAATATTAAGACGACCAGAAACACATTGAATATACAGACGCTGATATTCTAAACAAGAAAATATGTTTAATATATAAATTTAATCGTAGAAATATTTTATTAGTCGGAAACATCTTACAATGCAGCAAACTCGGGAATGTCCCTGCAATTAAGAAAACGTCCACGGCAAAAAGCAAGCAGTGACATTTAAAAGAAATATATAGTTCACAGCAAAAAAAGTGCCATGGAGAATGAAAAATTCCACGGCAATCTCCACGGGATTGCCGATTGCCGTGGACAGTTGCAGGGGTTGATACTGCATTCACTAACAACATACAATGTATTTTATATACTGGTGTCCCATTTCAGCCTGTAAAAGACTCCCATTATTATGAGAGCACATCTGGCATCAGTGAAGAATACAGATACTGAAATGTCAAAAATGCTATTTATTGATCTACCTTACCCTGAGAGACACGAATCACATATTGTGAGCGATGTATGTGTTGTGATACAAGGAAGGAAGGAAGGAAGGAAATTATTTATTTAACAATGCACTCAACACATTTTATTTACGTTTATGCTGCGTCGGACTTATGGTTAAGGACCACAAATATATTGAGGGAGGAAACCCGCTGTCGCCATGCAATGGGCTACTCTTTCCGATTTAGCAGCAAGGGATCTCTTATATGCACCATCCCACAGACAGGGTAGTACATACCACAGCCTTTGATATACCAGTCGTAGTGCACTGGCTGGAATGAGATGCTCTTAACGGTTACAAGACAAAGATAGGCTTATGCAGCTAAAATCCCATAGACAGGATGGGCTTTGATGTACCAGTCGTGGTGCACTGGCTGGAGCGAGAAATAGGTTATGATACAAATTTGACTGCTTGGTACATAGTGGGATATTTTGTTCCGACTCTAATTCTCCATATTATTTTGTTAAATATAACTTTATACAAATCATTTTAAACTTGTCATTAATGTCTGACCCGCTATATGTAGATGAAGCCCAAACAATATAATAACACAACTGTGGTTTTTATGTGATGTGGACTTTTGCCCGACGCATTAATAAAAATACGCAGTTTTGTTCACTCATGTAGGGGAGAGGCAGGAGAACTGGGACGGAGGAGAAGTGGGACAGGCCTAATATTTCTGAAATTTCTAAGCCAATCAGAATCTGCATTACATCACTTGGTAAGGCTCCCCCAACTTCCTTTATCCCTATGAAAAAGAAAATTTAAAAGTCATTGTTTCACCGCTTTCTCAATGTATACCTTAAACACTTAATTTTTAAACTTTTGATTGTAACCCACTGTGAGCAACTTTATTTGGTAAATTAGCTCAGATACAGTAAGTGTGATGAAAATGTTGTTTTAAATAGTTTACAAATGGATTTGTAGCATGTTTGATGCCAACCTACAATATAGGTCAACACATGTGCAGACGGTTGAGTGTGGGAGATCTGGGACAGTG
>NC_054703.1:22788692-22954537 GCF_016097555.1 Gigantopelta aegis | reverse complement strand
TGTTGCATTACCACCTGTCTTTGTGTTTCCTAGAAAAAGATACAAAGATATCTTCTTGACAGGTGCTCCTGAGGGGTCTCTTGGCCTCGTGTCACACTCTGGTTGGATGAATGAAGGCTTGTTTCGGAGTAATGGAACATGTTGTAAAATACACGAACTGCTCTAGAGATGACCCAATAATCCTGTCAGTGGATAACCATGAGAGCCATCTTTCTGTAGATATGTTACAGTATGCCAAGGATAACGGTGTTCATGTCATAACACTTCCACCCCATACTAGCCATAAGACCCAACCTCTAGACAGATCCGTATTCGGCCCATTAAAAAGTTGTTACAATGCTGAGGCGAATTCATGGATGATGAGAAACCCAGGACAGTGTATTACAATCTATCAGGTAGCAGGACTTGCTGGATCAGCTTGGTTGAAGGCGGCAACTCCCACAAATGTCATCGCAGACTTTAAAGTTTCAGGAATTTGGCCTTTTGACCGTCACATGTTTAAAGATGAAGAGTTCCTGCCTGCATCAGTAACGGACCGTGATGCTCCTGTACCTCAGGATGAGAACAGTCACGATGAAACGGACCGAGCTGAACAGACCGAAGACCTGGATCACAGAACCCCTATAAAGGAGACAGACAATCCAACTCCTGGAACCAGTGGCTTCATTTCTCCAGTAGATATATTGGGGTATCCAAAAGTAAGTAAGGGAAGTTGAGATTTGAAAACGTATATGGATACTTATACAAGGGAGAATTCGTTATTTCGAATTATTGATAAGCAGAAATGTTAATGTATTTCATTTCTCAAAAGCTCATAAACACTTTCTATTTTTTAGGCGCCTGAAAGAAAATCAACATCAAATCGAGGCAGAGAGAAAGGGAAATCAATGGTAGCCACTTCCACACCTGAACTGAAAAGAAAATCAACATCAAATCGAGGCAGAGAGAAAGGGAAATCAATGGTAGCCACTTCCACACCTGAACTGAAAAGAAAATCAACATCAAATCGAGGCAGAGAGAAAGGGAAATCAATGGTAGCCACTTCCACACCTGAACTGAAAAGAAAATCAACATCAAATCGAGGCAGAGAGAAAGGGAAATCAATGGTAGCCACTTCCACACCTGAACTGAAAAGAAAATCAACATCAAATCGAGGCAGAGAGAAAGGGAAATCAATGGTAGCCACTTCCACACCTGAACTGAAAAGAAAATCAACATCAAATCGAGGCAGAGAGAAAGGGAAATCAATGGTAGCCACTTCCACACCTGAACTGAAAAGAAAATCAACATCAAATCGAGGCAGAGAGAAAGGGAAATCAATGGTAGCCACTTCCACACCTGAACTGAAAAGAAAATCAACATCAAAATCGAGGCAGAGAGAAAGGGAAATCAATGGTAGCCACTTCCACACCTGAACTGAAAAGAAAATCAACATCAAATCGAGGCAGAGAGAAAGGGAAATCAATGGTAGCCACTTCCACACCTGAACTGAAAAGAAAATCAACATCAAATCGAGGCAGAGAGAAAGGGAAATCAATGGTAGCCACTTCCACACCTGAACTGAAAAGAAAATCAACATCAAATCGAGGCAGAGAGAAAGGGAAATCAATGGTAGCCACTTCCACACCTGAACTGAAAAGAAAATCAACATCAAATCGAGGCAGAGAGAAAGGGAAATCAATGGTAGCCACTTCCACACCTGAACTGAAAAGACTTCAAGATAAAGAGGCACAAAAAAAAGAAAGGCAAGCAAAGAAAAGATGCAAAATGGCTGGAAAATCTGCCAAAAGACAGGTGCTCCAACAGCATGATGATGACAAGTCCACTTCTGAGGATGAGAATATAGAAATGGTTCTTATGGACTCTGATGATGACAGTCCAGATCGTAGTGATGATGATGATGGACTTATCCAGCTTGGTTCAGTTGACTTCACCAAGGTGAATGTTGACAGTTTTGTGTTAGTTCAATTCACATCAGGAAAAAAAACCCATCCAGTCTATTACATTGGCAAAGTGCTCACTGAAATTGATAGTGATGATGAATGTGAAGTTGAATTCTTGCGCAAGAGTTCAAAGTGTTGTAACAAGTATCTGCGGCTAGACAACCCTGAAGAGGCATCGATTCACAAAAATCAAATACATGCTATTCTACCTAAACCTATTACCCATGGCACAACAAAGCGCACCAAGGCAGCATTCCAATTCGGTGTAGACTTTGGTAGGATGGATGTTCGTTAGACCATGTGCTTTGTTCATTGTTGAAACTGAATGGATGCAAAAGACAACAACATGGTTTTTTTGATAATTTAGACATCACATCACTTAAGTGCAGTTTAAGTTTTTCATCCCGTATGTTTTAATTTTGTTTTCATGTTTTGTATTTCACTGTTCTTTTAATTAGGTAAAACTTAGTAATAGCAATAAATGCTTTTTAAGTACATGTATTTGTTGAGTTCATAGACTTGCCTGCATTCTTAAAGGCCCCCTGATCTTTACTCCATAAACTACATATTATATCGGCACTGATGCCTTCAAACTCACAGCACTTAAAACACACACTGCATGAGCATCCTGAAGCTTCGAGTGTAATTTACTCTAAGTAACACTGGAGCCAATGCTATTAAGTGTAAGCCTAGGGCACTGAGTAAATACAACACATATCCTGGAGGGGTGAACAGAGGGCCTTTAAGTAAGCTAGTGTGGCTTGGAAATGCCAAATTCACCACTGTCCCACTTCTCCTTTCACTGTCCCACATAACCTTCCAGGTTGTCCCATATCTCCCACAGGTGTCCCAATTCACCTTCATACCTAATTAGTTATTAATTAACAAGAAATCCTAATTAATTTTAATCCATGCCAAATACTCGTAGAGAAACATTAAAACAATTAAAAATGCCACCTGTTGCAGAAATAAATAATTGACTGGCTCAAAGGGGGTAAGAATACTGACTGCAGACATGACACCCCCAAATTAGTGTCCCAGTTCTCCTGCCTCTCCCCTACAGATGCAATAATATCATGAAGTATTAATTACATGATTTACAGTATTTACCTTCAGGTTATCAGCCATGCATGGTTAGTGCTAACAGAAGAATGCCATACAAGGTGAAAGAATTGATAAGTCATGACATTCTGGATTTTGATCAGTTGAACAAGGAATACATGAAGACAAATTGTTTCAAAGTAATCTCTAAAATGCACCACATAACATACATGTACATAAAACGTGGTGGAGAGGATGAAACTGTTAATGTGTATTTCTGTGAAGAATTAGAACATCAGCAGATTTTGATGGACTACAAATGGAGAGGCTGAAATAAAAGTTTGAAAACCAAAGTTTCTGACAAATCTAACATTGATAATGAAAAGAAAGCAGACCTCAAGAAACTAATGGCATTCCTTCCCTGAAGGCTGTCAACAATTTTATAACAATCTGATGTAATTGCTGAAAACAAAAAAACCCAATGTTATCCTCAAAATTTGTCAGATTGTTATCTGAATAATAATAATTTCAGTATTTTTCAACTGTTTTAGAGTTGTTTTTTAAAGTGCCAAATTATTCTGTAATGACATACTATAAAATGTCATTATTAATTTTTATCGGCAAGTTCAAACATTACGCACTAAATCAAGGATGGATTACATGTTAGAATCAAAAAAGATTTGTCGTGATACTTTCATGTTCATACATGCAGTTTTCAAAGACCGTCTGTGTTCACTCACTCGGCATTATTTGGAAAATGGACTCACTGCACGCACACATGGCAATGCATGTAAAACTCCCCAAAATGCTTTTTGTATTGATGACATTCAGAGGGTTGTGACATTTGTTAAACATTTTGCTGAACAGAATGCCATTTTGCTTCCGGGTAGAATACCAGGTTACAAACGTGATGATTTGAAAGTACTGCCATCATCTGTTAGCAAAGCAACAATACATCGCCTGTACGAAGAATCATGCTCAAGTTTCGGAGTTCGGGTGGTAGGAATCAAATAGTTCTATGTGTTTTGGAAGCAGTATGTTCCGAACATTTTACCAATGAAACCCATGTCAGACTTGTGCTGGACATGCCAGAAAAACAGCAATCTTTTAATTAAAGCTGCAAATCTGCCATTAGAGTTGAAGACTGCTACTGTAAAATATGCTGAGGAACATCTCTTCCGAGCCACCCAGGAGCGATCACTCTATACAAGTAAAGTGAAAAGCTGTAAAGATGTCTTCACAATGGAGGGCATCACAGACCTGGAAGCTCCTGGAAATGTCGTTGCTGATTGTTCTCGCACATTCGAGGTATGTATAGTGAGATCATTTTAAGATAATATAATTTTTTAATGTTCACCTGATGAGCAAGGTTACCAGTTAGGGCCTCAATTTCACCAAATCAATTTGGATTGGTGATAAATGTAGGGTTTTTTGTGAGGTGGAATTATGTGCCTCATTCTTTTTTCAACCAGTGATTAATAAATGTGTCACCATTTTGCAATCTGCTCCAGTGCAACTACTTTATGTTAAGAAATAATTATAACCAAATAAAACTTTATTCAGTCATTTGGTATCATTATGGTGATTTTAAAATACTGGTGCATTAATGTAATTATTTTTCTTCCTGTCCTCTCCATACCACCCCCCTTTCTTTTATGATTATTGGAAAATTGGTTTATAGATACTTGTGATTTTACAGTTTCAAAACACTGGTATAGTATTTTAAGGTGTGTATTTTTAATATAAATTGAATTACTGAACTAGTACATAATTATTTATTTTGTATTTCTCTTTCAGGCACACTACAGCTTTGATTTTGCTCAACAGATCCACTATCCATACAACCCCATGCAGCCCGGACCAATTTTTTTCAAAACCCCTAGGAAAATTGGTGTTTTTGGGATGATGACAGAAGGACTGGCCAAAATGGTACTCTTTCTTTTGGATGAGGCATCGTCAACAGGTAAAGGGGCAAACTGTGTCATCAGCCTTTTGAATTTCTTTTTCGAGAATTATGGATTGAAAGAAACTGTGTGCCACTTACATGCCGACAACTGTTCAGGCCAAAATAAAAATAATGCAATGATGCATTATCTAGCTTGGCGGGTGATTATGGGAAAGCACAAGACGATTACTTTGTCCTTCCTTCTTGCCGGCCATACCAAGCTCGGCCCAGATTGGTGTTTTGGACTGTTTAAGAAAAAACTAAAGTCATCGAAAGTGGATTGTTTAAAGGATGTTGAAACTGTGGCCAAACAGTCATCCCCAGCAGGCGTCATTGTTCCACAGCTGTGCGGCGATGAAGGTGGTCGAGTGTTTACTCCAATGTACTCTTGGGACTCTTTCTTCTTTCCTGGCATATTTAGAAAAATGCCTGCCATAAAATACATACACCACGTGGAGTTTTACCCCGATGGGAGAATTTTGTGCAAAGACTTTGCTGATAGTGAGACGGTGGAGCATAACATTTTAAAAGTTCAGCCATCCGAAGTACCGCGTGAACTACCACCCCAAATGTTTCCATCTGGACTGTCTGTTGATTGGAAAAACGATCTGTTTAAGGAAATTCGCCCTTTTGTGGCAGAACAATTTCAGGATCTAGTGTGCCCTAGACCTAGAACGGACATGGATGATGTATCTGAGGCAGTGCGTGGCCCTGGTCGTCCTCTCAAAAAAGCAAAGGGACTTGCTGCTAGGAAATGAATATTCTGACACTCGATGACTGCGAAAACTATTCATTTTATTTTGTATATATGTTTTAAGACATAATATAGTGTTAATATAAAATAATTTTGCCAACCCTGTGTTATAGTTATTTTTATAGCAAACAGAATAAGCTTTCTTTTGGTATATTACAATATCTTGTAACAATTCTGGATTTTGAAATATGTGCTTTACAAGTTCATCTATCTTTAGCTCATAAATTCTCAAAATGGCCGCTTTCGGATCCTTGGAGATATGGGGTCTTTAAAATGTAGTATTTCTTTTATTATTAAAGGCAGAATAAAATCCTTTGGCCAGTACATTTCTAATATAATACTAATGGGAAAAACATAAAAATAATAGTTTTTAATTCTTTATACTTTGGCTGGGTTTTTGCATAGACGGTCACATATAATTTAAAATTGGGACAATGAATTGTATGGACTTTATTACTGAGTATTGGTAACTGTTAGATTAATCAACTGACAAAATATCAAATAATTCAGTTATCTGATTTGCAGGGTCATTTTAAATTTTCAAACGCTTGTATCTCAAAAGTAGGATTTTGTCACATATGATAAAATTGCTCTCAAGAGATGAGAATAGGAAGTAGAATTCTTCTATTAAACAAGATACCTCGTTCAGTGCCTAGAGTCAAAGAGAATAGAGATGATGTTGCAGAAATGACAAAAATTATTTTCTGTCTGGGGGGGGGGGGGAATTCATTATTCCATGAATGAAAACAAAGAAAAGTTTGACAGTGGAATGAACTAAAACAGCTAATGACCTCAGCTTCTTTCTCAAGTACAGCACTGATACGCAGAATGTAAACAAAGAGTAGGTTTGCTACTGGTGGAAAGACTGGGGAAACTATATTGATGAACAACTGATATTAAAGAAATTTAACTTGGGACCAGAACGTCACGATTCTAGCAGCAGTTCTGAAAATGAATCACCTGTCCAGTCAACTTCGAGTAAAATACCTGTAAATAGTAAACAACGACCGACCAGAGTGAGATGTGGGCCTGCGCAATTGTACCAGCGATACCACCTCTGGAATGGAATAAACAAGTTGATAGTTTTGTGGAACCGGTTTTCAACCCAAACAAAACACCGGGCCCCCAGAACATTCCAGTGAACATAAATAAAGATAGTAAGCCTGTTGATTTGAACCAAGTGGACCCTTTTTCTATTTTGTTTTACACCATCAGAAACTATACATGTATGTATAAACCTGTATGTTTTAATTCTGAAAGTAGACCATTTGCTTCAGTGGGGAGGGGGGGGGGGGGCATCTAAATCCCCCCCCCCCCCCCCCCACCCCAGCCTACGCCCCTGGGTGTCCTACCTGTCTGGTGTTTCTGTGTTGGGACAGGTGTCAACAACTGTTTTCGTGCATATCACGCCCTGGTGGAATACTGGAAATGAACCTACATGTAGCTATGAAATCATGTTGATGTGGTTTGGACATGCAGCAGAGCATACATTCCATTTCAATTTCAGTTGACATTTGTGGCATTACCTGTAATTAGGACAGGTGTAAATTTAGTTACATTGTTGATACTGTTTGTTTTACTGATTATAGTTCATTTCTCCTGCTTACCTGTAATCAACTTGCCTGTGTTACCTGGTATTTTTATAATAATAGGGAGGAAATATCTATACCTCATCTATCAATGTTTTGTCAAAATTTCAAATAATTGTGACTATAAAGAACCAAGTTCTGGCTGTTTATGCTAACTCATATATAAATCCAACTTCTGATCAGGATTGCCAGGATGGAAGTATAATAGTTTATAGGATGATAGGCTTCAAAGGGTTAACAATGCGACAAAACATGTTTTTGAAACATGGTTGACTAACTTTAAATTTTTTATTTGTGTGTATTGCCAGATTCCATAGTTTATACTAAACCAAATTATGCTAATTTGGGATGCCATCATATATACTCCAGTGGGCAACCTAGGGAGACACCACAGCATCGTAAAGGTCTAAAATTAACGAGCTACTCTCGATTCACTAATATCAAAACCTATATTAGCTCGGCCATTTACCTTTCGACCGACCGTTCAAAACTGCACCAAATTCCCTCAATCAAAATTGCGCACCCTTTTCTCTTTGGCATTTAACTGCTCCATTCAAATTCCATAGCACCACCACCACCCCCATCCGCCTGCTACCGGTTTGATCGGGCTGCTGGTGCTCCCTTGCACCTGCCAGTGCAGGCGGTCCCTCCTCTCCCCTCCCCCCACCTTTCAGCTTGTTCTGAATGTGCACGTAAAACCCTATGACATGACATGACATGACACGCCATTCCAATGTGCTTTGTTTTAACTTTATGTAAAGAATTTACAATAAACTGTGTCCAAGGAGGAGAATCGGCTGTACAGGGATCCTGGCAGTTGCCTCTGTTCAAGAAGGAGAATTGGCTGTACAGGGATCTTGGGAGTTGCCTCTGTTCAAGAAGGAGAATCGGCTGTACAGGGATGCCGGGAGTTGCCTCTGTCAAAGGAGAAGATTCGACAGAATAGGAATCCTGTGAGTTGCCCATGTCCAAGGAGGAGAATCGGCTGTACAGGGATCCTGGCAGTTGCCTCTGTTCAAGAAGGAGAATTGGCTGTACAGGGATCTTGGGAGTTGCCTCTGTTCAAGAAGGAGAATTGGCTGTACAGGGATGCCGGGAGTTGCCTCTGTCAAAGGAGAAGATTCGACAGAATAGGAATCCTGTGAGTTGCCCATGTCCAAGGAGGAGAATCGGCTGTACAGAGATCCTAGGAGTTGCCTCTGTTCAAGAAGGAGAATTGGCAAAGGGAGAATCGGCCTGTACAAGGATCCTGGGAGTTGCCCATCTGTACAAGGATCCTGGGAGTTGCCTCTGTACAAGGAGGAGGAAGACAGTTCACCTAGGACAGATCTGATACCGAAGGTGACAACGCAGATCCTGAGCAAAAGCTGACACAACAAACATGTTCCCACAGAGTATAAATTTGAATCTGTTGCCCACTAGTCAACAGCTATTCACATATCTGTTGGAATATCTTATGAACATCACTCTCAAGAAGCATCAAACTTGATGACAGACACACTTACAGTGTAAAAGCTAACACAACAAACATGTGATTCAGTGACTCTCAATTACAACCACTCTTTCAGGTAATGGAGAGAGTTTTCAACACATTTATCCTGGGAGCAGATCAATATATAGCTTTACCAAGAGCTGTTGGCAATGGACCGGTTATTTAAAACCAAATCTATGTGAAAAGGGTCCTTTCTCACAAAGCATTATAACTAAACCCAGCACAACTGAGCGATGCTGATTCAGTTTCATTAACACAAAAGGAATATGCAGCCAGACTGCTTAAAGTTAAGAATTTGTTACTCATATAATTTTTAGAAGTTATAGCCATGCCCATTAAAATAGCAGCCAGTTATTTGTCAAAATGAAGATGCTACTAAACTTCAAACTGTGACACATTTTTTAAAAACTAATTTAAACTAATATAAAATTTATATTAGTTTAAATTAGGGTTAAAATTTATAAATAGTAGATGCAATTATTTGAATGTAATGTTTTGTGGGCGGGTAATTCTAGGTATAATCTTTATATTTCTCAAAAAAATTTATGAAATATTTATGGTCACCACGCAACTTTGACACTACCCCTTTAAAGGCATATTGTCACAGACCACTGACCTATGGTCTAACAAAGTATTACCTGAACAAAAATAATTTGATTTGTCTCTAAATGTACATTATTCAACCATCTTCATAACCACCATACTCCATTTATTAATGACATTTTGTAAAAATAATTGAACTATGGCAATGGTCCATAATTCAAAAACTTAAATTGCTGAGAGGGATGACATAGATTTCACTCCATCATGGTTCAATTAAGGTGATGCAATAGCTAGATTTGGTTTCCAACAATTAATGTAATTTTTATTTATTATCCAATTTTTTTAGAAATATGGTCCTGAAATCTGTGACAGTATGCGTTTAAACATAAGTTTTATTTGTAATGTAAAATAAAAAATTAAAGTTAAAATTTGTTTTTGTTAAATGACATCACTAGAGCACATTGATTTATTAATCATCGGCTATTGGATGTCAAAGATTTGGTAATTCTGACATACAGTGCTAGAGTTAAAAGTTAAAGATTATTTTGAGGAAAGGTAATGTGAAAAGAAAAGCTCATATCATGGCTGGAATGAGAATTAGTTCAATTGGCCCACTGGCGGGGATCGCTTTCAGACCGACCGTGCATCAGACGAGTGCTTTACCACTAACCTAAGTCTGACCCCCCACCCCCCTTCAAGTGTTATTTGCATTGTTTTAAATTCCAAATTAATAACAAAAGTAATGTAACACCAACAATGACAATAATATGAATATGACTAATACATGTAACAAATGATTTTTTGTTGCTGTAAAAGGCAATTTCATTGCATAATGAACATATTTGTATCCAATGTCATCACTGGTGTGGCACAAGGAAAGCGGAAGGAAGGAAATATTTTATTTAATGACACACTCAACACATTTTAGTTACGGTTATATGGCGTCAGACATATGGTTAAGGACCACACAGATATTGAGGTAGGAAACCCGCTGTTTGCACTTTTTGGGCTAGGGATCTTTTATATGCACCATCCCATAGACAGGATAGCACATCCCATGGCCTTAATGTACCAGTTGTGGTGAACTGGCTGGAGCGAGAAATAGCCCAATGGGCCCACTGAAAGGGATCGATCCCAAACTGACCTCGCATCAAGCGAGCGAGAGGAAAATGGAAGCATGAGGGTCATAGACAGTGTGGTTGGTCCCACCCAAATAGAGTGCCCCCCCCCCCCCCCCCCCCAATATAAAATCATGACTAAGCCAAAGTAAAGTCACAAAATGGCGACAAAATCAATACAGATAATAATATAAATACATGTACAATGAAAACCTGTATAAACCGGACCCTGAACAAACTGGAATCCTGTCATAACCAGCCAAATTTCATGATCCCGAACTTTCTAAATTCTAAAAGGCAACCTTCTATACAATACTCAATACAGACAATAATATGAATACATGTACAATGAAAACCTTGACAAACCGGAATACTGTCATAACCTGTCAAATTTCATGGTCCCGAACTTTCTAAATTCTAAAAGGCAACCTTCTAAAGACCGGATCCTATTGAAATCAGATAAATAACAGGTCCCCGACATGATCTGGTTTAAACAGGTTACAGTGTATAACAAGTTCACGATGCAACATCGAAAATAACAATGTAAGAGAATAAATTATCATAAAGAAAAATATAAAAATCTGAAACATTAAATATGCTTACAACTACAAAATATCTGTAATCATTATAAATTAATTATAATGACAAACCTTGAGATTGTTCCAGAATGTATCCAGGGCTTTAGATCGCAACAGGTTACACAATGCAACATAAAAAATAACAATGTAAGAGAATAAATTATCATAAAGAAAAATATAAAAATATAAAAAACTAAATATGCTTACAACTACAAAATATCTGTAATCATTATAAATTAATTATAATGACAAACCTTGAGATTGTTCCAGGACGTATCCAGGGCTTTAGATCGCAACAGGTTACACAATGCAACATAAAAAATAACAATGTAAGAGAATAAATTATCATAAAGAAAAATATAAAAATATAAAAAACTAAATATGCTTACAACTACAAAATATGTGTAATCATTATAAATTAATTATAATGACAAACCTTGAGATTGTTCCAGAATGTATCCAGGGCTTTAGATCGCAACAGGTTACACGATGCAACATAAAAAATAACAATGTAAGAGAATAAATTATCATAAAGAAAAATATAAAAATATAAAAAACTAAATATGCTTACAACTACAAAATATCTGTAATCATTATAAGTTAATTATTATGACAAATCTTGAGATTGTTCCAGGACGTATCCATGGTTTTAGATCTCACTAATTTGGGCACAACAGAGTGAAAGGAGAGTCTGTGACGTTAAAAACAGGAAATATCCTTAACAAATAGACTAGAACTATAATCAATAAACTGCTACTTCTGAGACACACGTGCGTTTTTAAAAATATGAAAAATGCTTTTTTTCGTACTACAAACATCAGGATGACCAGAAACACTTCGAATATACGGTATAATATATGATAATCTAAACCATAAAATCTAAGTAACGTATGATCTCAGTCATCAAAAACGGCTATAATAGTAAAAAATATGCCTTAATGTTTAAAAACTAGAGTATGTCCCTTTAAGAAAAACTAAATAGCTGAGGTAGTTAATAGAATTTATATCCTCATGAAATAATTTTCATTTGTCAGTCGTCAAAGCTTGTGACAAGTGAACATTATTTCACACAGGACATAAACATGATAATAATTGATAACTCATTTATTATCCTCTTTATAGAAAAGCTTTGTGAACATAAAGTAAACATTTATCACATTGAACCCTGTGTGTTGAAGACAATTTCTTCCTTCACCAGTGGTATTCCCCGAACACTCTGGAGCCAGTTGGACATCAGCCTGTAATCTACATTCTCCGGCAGACGTTTCTGTCTGTCGACCAAATGCTGACGCATGTTGTTGTATTTTTCTGTAGCTAGTGTGTGGAGATTCTCTCTTGAAAGATCGCCCTGTGAATATACCAGAAACAAGAATGATTAGTTGCAGAAAGGCAGATAGATTCACAGACAGAGATAGAAGACAGATGGAAAGAAAGAAATGTTTTATTTAACGACGCACTTAACACATTTTATTTACGGTTATATGGCATCAGACAAATGGTTAAGGACCACACAGATATTGAGAGAGGAAACCCGCTGTCGCCACTTCATGGACTACTCTTTTCGATTAGCAGCAAGGAATCTTTTATATGCACCATCCCACAGAGAGGGTAGTACATACCACGGGGTTTGATATACCAGTCGTGGTGCACTGGCTGGCGTGAGAAATAGCGCAATGGACAGACAGATGAATAGACACAGACATACAGTCTTAAAACTCTAATACAGTTCTGTCCAAAACGTTGAAACATTTTGTAATTAGGACTCGTAGTCATCAGACTTCATCAGGTTCACAGACTGAAGACGCAGACAGACGGATTGAGATGTAACAGATAACCCTCTGAGAGGATCTGAACAAGAGACACTCAGTGTGAGAGTCCAGCACTCTACCAACTGAGATAATAGGAAAATTCCCACAAGCTAAGCAATTAATACCAATCTGTAGTTGTACAGATAAGACACGGACAAACAGGCACATATGCAGGTAGACCGAGACACACAAACATACAGACAGACAAACTGAGAGATGGTTAAGTTTGTTTTGTTTAACAGCACCACTAGAGCACATTGATCAATTAATCATCGGCTATTGGATGTCAAACATTTGGTAATTCTGACTCACAGACATAATAATTATTTTAAGTCTGCTGTCACTACATATACTTTTTTGTGGGGGAGAGGTATACAAATATTTCCCTCCAGACCCTCACCATCTGATGAATTCTGTAACATCCTTAAATTAATAAATTTGATGTATGCGATTATAATTATAGTCTGTCCCATTATTCTGTAAATTTTTCAGTTTGGTTTAATGTAAGAAAAAAAGTAAATTTAAAGTGTTTTGGAAATGACAATTTAGAATTTAGAAATCAATCAGCTCAGAAATTTTGTAGTAACTTCCAGAGTATGAAAAAAAAGCGTTCCACGTGGGAAGGATAAAAGGTTATTTACAGCGGTTCTGGGGTGCACCCACACCCCATGAACACCCTACTCTAAATCTGCCACTGTATTGGGTAAGCCATGAAATCAGTAAAACAAAATAATAGGTTTTTAACCATAAAATAATGTTATGAGATGTGGAGTTACCTCCCATGGCTGTGTCCTGACTCTCAGTATGAAGTCTCTGATGTCATCACTGCATCTGACAGGAGGAGGTAACTCTTGCAGGAAATACTCCAGAGAGTTCAACTTGTGAAAAATCTGAGAAAGAAAATAATTGTGACGTGTACATGTATCTATGTGTAATCAAAAGTTTATTAAATTTAATTACATGTTAATTTTTATTTTTACACTTTGGTTCCAATCCGGGGAAAGGGAAAAAGAACTTGATGACAAAAAGCTGATGCTGTTTTTATATTGGAAATGTTCACAAACAGCAATTACTTTCAAAGACAAATCTTGAAATATAAGCACAGAACACTGGAATACTTGTCACTAGTGAATTCTGTTAACATAATTAATAGTTGAAAGGCATTCCCATTGGTTTAGCCCTAGAAACATGATTTCGTTCATGAATGTAAAATGACACAATCAGATGTCACATACCACAGCCTTTGACCACTTGTGGTGTACTGGTTGAAATGAAAAAAAAAAAATCAATCAGTTGAATGGATCCACTGAGGTGGTTCGATCCTGTGATGCATGCACCTCAGGCAAAAATTCAAATGACTGAGCTAAATCCCACACCAAATTTAATTATAAGAATTGTCTGCTATTTCTTTTAGATTCATTGTTAATTCAATTGGTTTGTGCATCTTTCTTTCCTCACTTGGTAGAAGAGTTTTCTATCTCTCGACGTTCCACCTCCGTGTTTTTCCGACTTGATCAAATTGAAGTTGTTCTTGACGAGACCCAGATACTGCTGTATACCGCACTCCGTCAGAAACCTCTTTCTACACACAGATAGTGCCTGGAACAGGAGTAATCAACAAAACATTATTAATTAATAAGATATTTAACTGCCAAATTTCAGAATTAAAATATTTAGTGGCAGGAAAAAGAAAAGAAAAAAAAAAAGAAAAAACAAAAGTAAAATTCTGTAATGAATGAATGAATGAATGGACAGACGGACAAACAAATGAATGATCAAAGCTTCTCAGATAAGCACTCTACCGACAGTTAGATCATCGCTATATGGAACTGGTGGTCAAACCTGCTACATTTTGAGGTGTAATTCCTTTGATTTAATAATCATTGTACGTGGCTCAGAATGGAGTTTGAATCAAAGTTTTTTTCTGATTCACTTTAAGGGTGAGGGGTGGTAGTATTTATATCTGTGGAATTTATGTCGATTGATACGTTGCAGGTAGGAGTTTTAGCCACATATGTTACTATTGTCATCTATGGGATTTGATTTGGTAGCATACACCCTACAACAACAAGGTTTGATGATGCTACATATATGTAAATGAATTCATGTTCATGTGCAGTAAACTGTATACAATAGGTCATGGTGACCTATTACGTTTTCGCTGCCTGTGAGGTTTGATGGTCCTGCATATAGTCCGGATAAGAAAGATAATGGACAGACGAATGGATAATGCCATAATATACTCTTCAAAAAAAGTAGGGGAACCTGAAATATTAATATCAACTATTAGACCACAGACATCCTAGTAAAGAACGTTCAGATTTATCAACACACCTAAAAACATTTCATAGTTTGCACATGCATCATGCAGTTGCCCAGTCAATGTGCATGGGGTGTCATTCTTGATTTTGACAATTTCCAGGAAGGTCCATTAATCACTGTGGAACATTATTTCTGTCAATCATTCTGTTGATCATACAGTTGTTATTGTTATGTTTTTAGTCATTTTTATTGTTTAAATTTGCGATTTACTCATAAAAAAAAATCAACTTACAAATTTCACTTCTGACCCCAATCGTCCTTCAAGATCTTTGGTAGTCATAAAACCTACTGTAATACTGAACTACCAGTTGTAATGTTTGCCCAATTAATTCACTATTATCGTATAACCATTCCCCACAGCTAATATACCGTACAATTTTGGCAATTGAAAATTCTTATTAGAATTCCCCTACTTTTTTTAAGAGTATAGGAATCAATACACAAGCAATCGTATTGTGGATTTTATCATCAGCAGTAGTATCGCAATGCATCGGTGTATTGTGTGACACAGCTATTCTGCAGTGACTGGTTGTAATGTTTGTCCAATTAATTCACTATTATCATATAACCATTCTCCACAGCTAATATACCGTACAATTTTGGCAATTGAAAATTCTTATTAGAATTCCCCTACTTTTTTTAAGAGTATAGGAATCAATACACAAGCAATCGTATTGTGGATTTTATCATCAGCAGTAGTATCGCAATGCATCGGTGTATTGTGTGACACAGCTATTCTGCAGTGACTGGTTGTAATGTTTGTCCAATTAATTCACTATTATCATATAACCATTCTCCACAGCTAACATACAATGTACCGTACAATTTTGGCAATCATAAATTCTTATTAGAGTTCCCCTACTGTTTTTTTGAAGAATATATAATACGACCTGTCAAAGATGGGCTTATAAAAAGTGTGTAATACGTGGGACTTACCTTCCATGCTGGGCTTTCATAGGCATGACCATCCACAAACAACAACTGAAAAACAATCAACAGTCTTATAGTATGCAATACAGCAAAATAGTAGATCGAATCACTTCAGTGGATCCATTTAAGTAATTATTTTTTCTCTCATTCCAACCAATGCACCACAACTGGTCAAAGGCTGTGGTATGTGCCTTCCTGTCTGTGGGATGGTGCATATCAAATATCCCTTTATACTAATGGAAAAATGTAACATTCAATAGCCGATGATTAATAAACCCATGTGCTCTATGTGTGGTTAAACAAAATAAACTTTATCTATAATGGGAGAGGGTCACAAAGAAGATTTGTATCTTTATTTAATGATTTATATAGAGTATGACAAACAAATACAAATGTCTTCCTCAAGTGAGGGGAAGGGGGCACAGACCTCCAAGAAACCTATTTTGAATGAGATGTACCTACCTCTAAAATAACAACACTTCCTTTTAACACCATCTCGCAGAAGAGACGAGCCTCGTAAGCTCCGTACTCAAACTGTTTTGTCGGACCTCGATTTTCAACACTCTCTGACAGCTTTCTGCATGACGAAAATACAACCTGAATATAATAATACATGTACATGTGTCAGTGTTAGAGATTAAAATTTTGGGGCAGTATCCCAGTTGGATACTAACATATCAAAATGTGGTATCCTACCTGAGAATTTAGTATCCCACTTAAATGAAATTCATAAATAACATTGTAGCAAACTTGACAACACTGTTTTCGTTCCCAGTCTATTGCAACGCCGCAATCGCGGAATTCGTGAAATTTGCAATCAAACGGAATCTATGTTTAAATAATACTAACAAATTAATATTTACCAGTAATTTAAAAGTGATTCTGACATTATTAGTGATAAACTTACCTGTATCAATTTTTTGCAGATGTGGAATCAATATCTCAAATAAAATTTGAAGGGAGGAAACATCCAACAAAAACAATACCGTAGTGACTTAGCGGTTCCCAGTCTATTGCTACACCGCTATTGCCCCAGTGTAGCATTAGACTGGGTGTAAGTTGGGGGAGATATTGTTATGGCATAGTATTAGACTGGGTACGAGCTCGAAAATACTGTTACTTAACTTTACCGTTAATCTTGAACAATGAATATAGTGTTAACATATTATAAAGAGATGTTACAACCCTATTTTCCCATTTATAATGCGCACCCCCCACTTTGAACATTTATTCCAAGAGAAAACAACATGAACCACAATATAATGCCCACCGTTTTTTTAAACCACAAAATCAATGGTGAATGCAAGATGTACAGTTTTCCACCTGTCACCAAAATTAACTAAAAGTGAAAGCAGCGGTATATTCAAGAAACAAAACTTAAGTTAGGTAATTGGGTACATAGCCCTACATGTCACACAAAACGTAGGCTAGCACTTGCGTACTTACATGTCACACATGCATAAATCAAAACAAAAGTATATACCCATACACTGTAAATGACTAATAAATAAATTAAAACAAAAATATAGCATATTACATTTGGTTCTTGTGTCTAATGTGAATGCTCGAGATTTCTAATTTTATAGTAGTGTCGTATATTTCTGGTTTGATGGAAATGGCCAATTAAATCTCACGGATTTTTGTGCATTTTTTGGCGAAGTATGGATGCTTTTGAACATTTATTTTACGTTTATTACAACCATCACAAGTGAAAAGCGATTTTTAAGAGTGTTTTGGCCTTTCGTTGTAATGAACACTGTCAATAACCTGTAAAGTACCGTAAACTACCGATCGTCGATTTTTTATGGGTGATTGCTGGACATTTAAAAAAAAAAAAATTGTTCTATTGTTATGTAAAACCTGTATTTTGTCGGAAAAAAATTGCACATAATACATGGGAAAATACGGTACTGATGAAAATACAACCTGAAAATAAGCATTTTGAAAGTACTGCTAAAGCAATACATGTCCCCTACCAGGCCAACACCTTTTTTTAATATCTCCTAAGTTCAAGGGCCATAACTCTCTATGGGTAAATCACCATGAAAGTTAAACCTGTAAACCAAATTTCATCTCATTATCGACACAACTAGAACAGCTGGATTTATTAATCATCAGCTATTGGACATCAACCATTTGGTAATTTTTACATATAGTCTTCGACCTTTCACCGGTTCGTGGTTAGGTCATCGGTCTACAGGCTGGTAGGTACTGGGTTCGGATCCTAGTCGAGGCATGGGATTTTTAATCTAGGTACCGACTCCAAACCCTGAGTGAGTGATCCGGAAGGCTCAATGGGTAGGTGTAAATCACGTGCACTGACCAGTGATCCATAACTGGTTCAACAAAGGCCATGGTTTGTGCTATCCTGCCTGTGGAAAAAGCAAATAAAAGATCCCTTGCTGCTAATCGGACGAGTAGCCCATGTAGTGGTGACAGCGGGTTTCCTCTCAAAATCTGTGTGGTCCTTAACCATATGTCTGACGCCATATAACCGTCAATAAAATGTGTTGAGTGCGTCGTTAAATAAAACATTTCTTTCGACCTTTCACATGCATCATCCCACAGACAGGATAGCGCATCAAAGATAAAGTTTGTTTTATCTAACGACACCACTAGAGCATATTGATTTATTAATCAATGGCTATTGGATGTCAAACATCTGGTAATTGCTACATACAGACTTTTCCCTTTAGTAGCAAGGGATCTTTTATATGCACCATTCCATAGACAGGATAGCACATACCACAGCCTTTGATATACCAGTCGTGGTGCACTGGCTAGAACGAGAAATAGTCCAATGGGTGCACCAACGTGGATCGATCCCAAACAGACCGTACATCAAGCGAGCGCTCTACCACTGGGCTATATCTTGCAAGTCAATGTTAAGGAAGATCCTGTGTAACATACTTCTGGTAGCTCAGCATAAATGATCATATAGTCTACATCGCTGTCTGGTGTGGACAGTCCGTACATCCAGCTGCCTGCTCGAGCTACCAGCAGAATCTGTTGAGGCTTCATCCGCGAGACGGGGCCTCCGATATCGGACATCAGACTCACGAGGGTCGAGTATTCATCCGACAAATCTGAAACAATTTTAGTATCAGTGAAAAGGTATGACAGACCTCTGAGAATTAGAAATTTGTAAAAACAAATTAATGCCAAAATGTATTTTAAATTTAATTTTGCATAACCTGTTACAGCCATGTAAAAGAAGTACTAAATAACGCACAAACTAAAATTAGGTTATGCAAACAAAGTGAACATTCTCAAAATAATATCCAAAGCCTCTTTAATGCCCTACATATCTGGATAAAGCTATAACAGAAAGAAAATAAAGCTTGGCTCAATAACTGTTCTCCTCCGATGTATGTTAGTGTTTTCCGTAGAAATTTGGCAAGGCATGGTAGACAAAACACTTTTGGGACAATTTTTACCATTTTCAGGGCACTTTTTTTGCATTAAAGACAAAAACAATAATTGAAATAAACATAAATGTCATTAATGTTCTTGCTTTAATAAATGAATGACAAAATATATAACAGAGATTTTTTTATTAATTAATAATAAATTGTTTTAGTGTTTTATCAAGTCAATTTTAGAATTAATTATTGAAAAAGGTTTTTTTAATCTCAGTGCAGCATGGCACTGATTAAGGCAAGATGGTGCTAGACTAGTGAGGCATGGTGCTGCACCATGCTAAAACAAGCTAGGGAAAACACTATACATGCATTTTAAGAAATATGAAAATTGTATTTCGGGGTATTACAAAACCCAGGATAATCAGTAACACTTTAGATATATGAAAATGGACATAACTTATTATCAAATTATCAAATTATCAAAAAAGGCCCCAATAGTGAAAAATATGTCCAAACATTTTAAAATAAGTGTCCGTCACTTTAAGAATGAAAATAAATCTATTTTCAATGGGAACTCTACCACTGAACTATATCCTGCCTTCTAGGCATTAGGAAAAAAAGTTTGTTTTATTTAATGACGCCACTAGAGCACTCTAGGCATTAGGAATTTTGTTTCTAAGTATTGCTGACTCACACGTTAGTTTTGATAGCTGCCGTCCAGCCAGTCGAGTTGCCATCATCCATGGACCGAAAACAGCTTCAATTGTTTTGGTGTCAGCAAATTTAAATCCTTTTAACTTTTTCATTATTTCCTCCTGCCATGTTTGAAGAATCACGAAAATCTCATGATTCAATACATCGGGATCCTGTGAATTGAAAGACAAAAATAATTTTAAAAAACAAAAATTATGTGGAATTAAGTGTCGTACCTACATATTGCTAACAGTTATATTCATAGATGTTTTTCTCAATGCATGTTTAAAAAACAAATCTAAAATTTTTTTTAAAAATAAAACTTTAAAAATAAATAATTTTTTAGTGAAATGATGTATGTGAATGCAAATGGAAGTGACATGTGGATTTGTTTATTTTTTTCATCCATCGACTACAGACTTTGTCTTTTTTTCTTCTTTTGTTTTTCAATTAATATTATTACTTGCCATCAGGCTTTACCAAAGTAATTATTTGATGGCCCACTCACCTCAGGAATCAGGCCACTGTATTCTAAAACCCCTAATTTATATTTCGCCTTTTTGACTTCATCAAGGTGATATAATGTGACGTGTGCTGTAGTGGCATCATAGCCTACAATGTTTTTATGATTTTGTAGTGCTAACAATGCTTTGAAAAGATGGGCCCAGGTGTTAGCATCAATAGGAGCACTTATACAAATGAAAAACTGGTAAACTTTACCTGGTATAGCAGTTTCAGTTTTTCGAAGCCTTGTTTTGCTATATCCGACAGACTACTCTCCTGCAGTTCACTTGATATCGGCCTCTGACTGGACAGTGTTGTCAACATGTTCTAGCAGTCTGGTAACAAAGGAAACAATTAGTTTAACATAGAATGATGCCATGCAGCATGCCACTAATTGTATTACTTGTAAATAATTTTAATATTTACATGAGAACAGTGTTAATGCTTTTAATCTAAATAATATTGCATTATTTTACTTCTTACTATATATTTCAAGACTTTAGATCTCACTAATTTGGGCATACAAAGGTCGTTTTAGTTCAGTAGTCATTAACAGCTGCTGCAGACTTATAATATATGTATGTATTTCAAGTTATTTTTATCTAAATAAACTTAACATTTCTGTGAGGTGAAACATTTTGAGGTCAGCATGTTGGGCATATGTATTTTGGACACAATGTTTATCTTCTCAGTTTTGATGTACTCTAAAGCCTTGTATTTTCAAATACATAAAAATTATTGTGCGATAGAACTAAGTTTGGGTTACTACGAACATTAGGATGACCAAAAACACATAATATTTACAGACACACACACACAGAGAGAGAGAGAGAGAGAGAGAGAGAGAGAGAGAGAGAGAGAGAGAGAGAGAGAGAGAGAGAGAGAGAGAGAGAGAGAGAGAGAGAGAGAGAGAGAGAGAGGGAGGGAGGGAGGGAGGGAGGGAGGGAGGGAGGGAGGGAGGGAGGTTGAGAGAGAGAGAGAGACAGAGACAGAGAGCGAGATGAATCTAATATGTCATTTTAGCTGTTAAAAAGACTTTATTAGTCAGAAATATTTTATAATGTCATTAAACAGTCTCTTAATATTTACGGTAATATAATGTTAATACTTTACATATCAATAATATTAATATTTACATTAACATAATCATGTTGATATTTCACATACACGTAAACAATATTAATATTTACATGAATATAATGATGAAGGAAGGAAATCTTTTATTTAACGATGCACTCAACACGTCGGACATTAATTTATTACCCATATGGGCTAAAATATACGGGGTAATATTTTTTCGATCTCTGCACAGTGTGCAGATTGCTTCTACAGCCACTGATTGGCTGGCTTAAAAATCACGACGTTTGGTTGGTTGCTTGCTATGGCCGGAACTTCACTTTCATTCATATAATGTTTCCATTCATGAGTCAGATTACACATACGTTATACGATCTACACAGATTTACAAAAAAAAATGGACTCATTTGTTTCGTAAACATGAAATGGTATATTTTCATAAGCAGCGGCTTTAGTAATATATAAAAATAATTATTTTCAAATGCAAATACAATTGTATTATTTTGTACTGTAAACATTTGGCTGTAAAAAGAACGTCGTTAATGCTATGACGTCACTTACATTACGTCATGTAATGCGCGTAATGGCTGATGGCTTTGTTGTAGACTGCAGAGGAATTTTTACATTAAAAATCAGTTAAAATTGACAATGGGTAATAAAGAGAATAACCAACTCGCTACGAGGAGTTACGAATTATCTGTCCCTCGTAAATGAATGTTGTAAAACCCTCGTCAAAGGCTCGGGTTTACAACATTCATTCACTCGGGACAGATAATTCGTAATTCCTCATAGCTCGTTAGTTATTCTCTAAATCCACAAAAGTATAAAACTACATGTATATATATATATATATATATACCTGAATGATTCACAAAGCTGATAGAATGTTGTTGTTTCTTTCAGTTTCAGCCCACCATTTTTCTTCTTTTTTGAAATTCCTCCCACTGCCTGGCCCCTACAAGCCTCGATGAAACCCCTTAAACCTAATAAAAAAAAAAAAAAAAAAAAATCAAAGATGAATACTTTCAGATGAATACTTTCAGATATACCAAAATGACCAAGGACTATAAGGAAAGAATAACAAGCATTCTGAGAGTACTGCTATCTCCTAATTTCAAGGGCCGTAAATGGGTCAATTTTTTTTTTAATTGCCATGAAAAGGTTAAAGTTTGTTTTGTTTAACGACACCATTATGAGATTTTCACACTTTTATGTTAGTTTTGTAAATACGACTTTCTGTCATTTGTTGTGAAGGCATATTTCTTCAAAACAATTGAATAATGACCACTTTAATTAATCAAAGGGTGTCTATCATTCACATTTCGGGCAGTTAAGATGAAATATGTCACCCATACATGAAGCAGTAGTACCATTAATGCCAACATGTCAGAATTTTAAAGTCTCCAAAATGTCATGACCTTTTGACCTCTTGTGACCTAATTATTAAACCAATTTGAACTCATCATATATCAGTTGGTATAGTCGTTTAATATAAACACTTTGAGTTGTAATTTGTGTTCCTTGCCTCCAACAGTATGATATATTTTGTTTTCCATACGTCCAAAATAGTGTACAAGATTTTTTCCACTCATTGTTTGCGGGGTGATTTCCATCAAAAAGCTAGCTCTATCATGCTAATATTATTAACTACAGGAATAGGGCTATTAAAAACAAAACACCATGACAATTTTGCCCGGCCAGATGATACCAATTCGTTAAATTTCAGGGTCTGGTCCATGGACTATTAAGAATAATGACCATTCTAACCTCTGACCTCCATCATAGAGAAACATCACCTAGAACTCTGCCCAGGAGAGCGTGCTTTAACAGGAATATAAATTACACAGAAGTGACTTTTCACTTGAATACAGACCTGTTACTTCTGTCCGTTGCAATCTTAGTTGTTGCCATGGTTCTGAATCGAGAACTAGCGCCCCCTGGTGGCAGAATAACAGCTCCACGTATCGTGTCCTTCCTTTCATCAAGGCTTGTACAAAGTGAGATAACTCCACCACGTGTAACCAACCCTGCAGTAGATCGATAGAAAATGAACAATATGGGTCGCAGTGACCTAATTAGCAAGATGCATACCAAAAAATGCAGTCAAAACGCTAATAGTGTTAAAGCCACTGTAATTTCTTAGGTATGTACCTTTTCGGTTTCACATAAAATTAATTTTGAGGATACAACAAACACCACGATGTCAAAGTAGACATTGGATTTGCTGAAATTGATAACATAAGAAAAAGGTTGCAAGTTATATCTTCACCTATAAGTAAAAAACAAATCTTCAAAATATTACTTTTTGCCTTGGGAGGTCGACTTATAAGGGGTCAGAAAATTACATAAAAAATATGACCCATTTATGATTCTCATTTGCTCAAAGCAAGAAACACTTTTAATATTTACAGGTAATTTTTTTATTGATCGACTTATATTGGGTCAATTAAGTTAATTGCTTACGAGATCAATGACACCAGCCTGTGCCTGCACGTGTGGGTTGACAGGGGAGATAAACTGGTTGTCGAAGCTGATGTAAACAATGACGATGACGTTATGTCTCGCCTGTTCACCCCGCTCTCTCTGTGTGGCCCAGTACCACGGGCAGATTGACAGAACACCACACACAATGTCTCGACATCTACCTGTGGACAATTAAAAAAATTGTTTTGTTTAAGGACACCACTAGAGCACATTGATTTATTAATGAACAGCTATTGGATGTGAAAAATTTGGCTATTTTTTTTTAAACAGTCTTAGCGAGGAAACCTGCTACATTTTTCCATTAGTTGCAAGGGATCTTTTACTTGCACCATCCCACGGCCTTTGGTATACCAGTTGTGGTGCACTGGCTTTATCTCACATATGTGTGATACAATAGCATAGTATGTGTTCACCTGGATGACGCCAGGAAAGACGTTACGTTTCTTGCCAGGATGCTCAACATTCCATCAATTCCATAAAATTCAACTACCGTATTGTTCCTATTTGTAGCACCCGGGCGCGATGCAAAACCCAAAGGGGGCGCACTAATTAGAGTACTAGAACACGTTTCGTAACACGTGTGAAAAATCCTCGTATCAAACTGTCCTGTTTGGATTTTATTTGTTTACCTATTATAATCATTGCAAGTCGGCAGTCAGGTAAGCCAGTTTTACTATTTTACGGGTACCGTTTCATGATACATTTCTCATGATCATAGGGGGCGCTTATATTAGAGGGGGCACTACAAATAGGAACAATACGGTATGTTGTGTTATTTAATTAAACTTTTTTTAATCATAATACAGAAAGATGGTATGTAATAAATGCAGAAGCACATACCAGTTGTTATTTATTGCACTCGTTTATGGAACCCCTGCGCGTGCATTAACCTCACCGTGGTGCAAGGGTGTATTTTTATATTGATGCTGATCATCACTTTATTTGTTTGCATTACCATAGTTTGACACCCAATAACCGATGTATTTTTCGTGCTGGGGTGTCGTTAAACATTCATTCATTCATTCGTTTATGGAGCGTTTATACCACCCATGGTCTCATGGTATAATATTATTGCGTGCTATGAGTGTATGCAATAAATAACATGGCAAAACAACTGGTATGTTGTTCTGTGTATATATATATACTCTTCAAAAAAAGAAACATGACTTGCTGTTCTCTCTCCTGCACGTCGGTATATCCGAGTCCTGCCATCAGCTCTGAACAACTGGAACCTGCTCAAAGTGTTAATGCCAGGCCAAGGTCAGGTCATCCCAGAGTAACCACTGCCACTCAAGATCGATTCATCTGGGTGTGTCATCTTCGAAATCGAACCACAGTAGCAATAACCACAGCGACACAAATCCCTGGACTACACAGAATTTCTGACCAGACAGTTCGTAATCGGCTGAGAGAGGCAGGAATTTTCCCTAGAAGACCAGTATGATGTAATGTTTTGACCCCACGTCACTTAGTGGAGCCAGCAGAGGTGAGATGGACACGTGCCAGGTGGAGGACTGTTTGGTTCTCAGATGAGTCTCGTTTTCTCCTGTCACGTGCTGATAGTGGCACACGTGTCTGTAGAAGTCGAAGTGCATGTTATACTCCAAACTGTGTGCAACAAGTCGACCATTTTGGTGGTGGCAGTGTCACGTTGTGCAACATTTGATTGCTTCCATGGATTGCCGTGGTCAAGCCATCATCAGAGCTTGTGGTGGTCATAACCGATACTGACATTTTGCCCACCCCTATGTCAAACATATTCCTGTGTACATGTTTCAGGTGGATTCCCAAAGATACTGCTTCGGACATTTACAGAGTAATCCCCTTCTCATGGCGTCTTGATCTTTGATTGCTTGTATCATGTCTACCAGGTGGGTTTTTTTTTATTAAATCAATGTCAAGTTTCTTTTTTTGAAGAGTATATATAGTCAGTTTTTGTAAACAGGGAACTCAGTGAATTGGCATGTAACTGCATGTACACACAAAATAAAGTTAAAGTTTGGCTTGTTTTATGACACCACTAGAGCACACTGATTTATTAATCATTGGCTATTGGATGTCAATCATTTGGTAATTTTGACACTTAGTCATCAGAGGCAACCCAATACATTTTTCCTAATGCAGCCAGGAATTTTTTATCTGCACTTTCCCTCAGACAGAAAAGCACATGTATATCCTGCAACGAAGCACTTCAAGCGAGCACTCAACAGACTGAGTTAAACCCCACCCCCTGACTGTCTTAGACAGAAAAACTGCCACATTTTTTTCCACTAGTAGCAAGGGATCTTTTATATGCACCATCCCACACACAGCATAGCACATACCATGGCCTTTGATATACCAGTTATGGCGCACTGGCTGAAACGAGAAATAGCCGAATTGGCCCACTGAAGGGAATCAACCGTAAACTTTACCAGTGGGCTACACCCCACCCCTTACCACTGAGCTACATCCCCAATAGTAAATGAGATATAAAACAGTTACCATCGAGACACTGGTGAATCAGACGCTGGAACCTCTCTCTAACCTCTTCTGTGATGGAACTAGGAACATGCATTAGAGTCAGCTGACGCAGCTCTTGCAGAGGGGTTTCGTTAATCGCCATGGCAACATAGCCGGAGCTGCTTCCTTCGATGTCTGCTTTGATTTCTCGCAGTCTGTCGATGGCACTTCGTGATTTGTCACCAACTGAAAATAATTTAGGATGACGATAATAATAATTGATATTTGTACTGAAAAACATGATGAGAAAAACAACACATCAAGAAATGTTAATTTTGCAAAGACTTTACAAATGCAGTTTTTCTGTTATTTTTTTTGGTCAAAAATGAGTGATTTTGCATTCCAGTATCGGCTCCAACTTAGTTCCAGTGCAAGCCCTGAATAAGCTGTAAGTTGACATGCACAGAGTTTCATCCACTTCATGGGTGTGGCACATGAGTGTATGAACACACATGAAGTTTGTGTGTGTTTTTTTTAATAGCTACAATGTATGAGTTAGTCTGTATAATACAATATTCATGTAAAAAAAACAATATTACACATTATGTGTGCCATAGGTTTCATCTTTATATTTAGTATGATATCAGTTTTGTTATATTTAGTACGATATCAGTTTTGTTATATTTAGTATGATATCAGTTTTGTTATATTTAGTATGATATCAGTTTTGTTATATTTAGTATGATATCAGTTTTGTTATATTTAGTATTCATGCTACATTTATTAACTTTGTTATATTTATATTTAGTATGCATATACAGTCAAATCCACTTTATTGCATATCGGTTTATAGCATAAATCGGTTATTTGCAAATATGCGACATAATTTGTATTGATTTAATGCTAAATGGTTCTGTGCAGCCGAATAATATGCAAATAACTGATTTATCCTATAAACCGATATGCAATAAAGTGGATTCGACTACATCTATGTAATATGGGTCGTATGTGTACTTAATTAAATGATAGTATTTTAAATGATAGAAGTAATAATGAGCTCTTTCCGAAGTGGTCAGACTAAGCCCACAGCTAAAAGCTGATGGGAAATGACAGGATTGTGGCACGGATAGCCACAAGAGACAAGAACATGTCGCTGTTGGAGAGACAAGGACTGGGATGTGGAGGTGGATGGCAAAAGAAGTTGAAAGATACGAGGAGCTGCCAGATCAGGAAGAAATGACACAGAAGTCAAAATAGAGAAAGTAAAGTAAAGTAAAATGAAATCGTAAAGGCAACCGCAGCAAAATGGTTAAGGAAGGACGGAAGGAAATGTTTTATTTAACGACGCACCACTCAACACATTTTATTTACGGTTATATGGCGTCTAACATATGGTTATAGACCACACAGATAATGAGAGAAAACCCGCTGTCGCCACTTCAAGAGCTACTCTTTTCGATTAGCAGCAAGGGATCTTTTATATGCACCATCCCAAAGACAGGGTAGTACATACCACAGCCTTTGATATACCAGTCGTGGTGCACTGGCTGGAACGAGAAATAGCCCAATGGGCACACCGACGGGGATCCCAGACAGACCTTGCATCACGCAAGTGCTGTACCACTGGGCTACGTCACGCCCCCAGAAAGTAAAGGGGGCAATGGGATTAAAAAACAAAAAAGAGGACATTTTTAAATACCATTTTTAGTCGAGGTGACACTTGATTTCTTCAACACCAGGTTAAGTCTCTCCTGGTTTTGGAGGCTGTCAGTGGCCAGTCTGAGAGCTGCCGTGTCAGTATCAGGAGGCGGAGGGCTGAATACAAAATAAAAACAAGCATTCTGAGAGTACTAAAGTAAGAACCATAACTCTGTGAAAAATGGTTAAATTGTCATTATAAGTTGATCTGTAACAGTACATAATTCTGAGAGTACTAAAGTAAGAACCATAACTCTGTGAAAAATGGTTAAAAAAAAGTAAAGTTTGTTTTATTTAACGACGCCGCTAGAGCACATTGATTTTTTTATCTTATCATCGGCTATTGGACATCAAACATATGGTCATTCTGACACTGTTTTTAGAGGAAACCCGCTGTCGCCACATAGGCTACTCTTTTTACGACAGGCAGCAAGGGATCTTTTATTTGCGCTTCCCACAGGCAGGATAGCACAAACCATGGCCTTTGTTGAACCAGTTATGGATCACTGGTCGGTGCAAGTGGTTTACACCTACCCATTGAGCCTTGCGGTGCACTCACTCAGGGTTTGGAGTCGGTATCTCGATTAAAAATCCCATGCCTCGACTGGGATCCGAACCCAGTACCTACCAGCCTGTAGACCGATGGCCTGCCACGACGCCACCGAGGCCGGTAAAAATGGTTAAATTGTCATTATAAGTTGATCTGTAACAGTACATAATTCTGAGAGTACTAAAGTAAGAACCATAACTCTGTGAAAAATGGTTAAATTGTCATTATAAGTTGATCTGTAACAGTACATAATTCTGAGAGTACTAAAGTAAGAACCATAACTCTGTGAAAAATGGTTAAATTGTCATTATAAGTTGATCTGTAACAGTACATAATAAAGCTATATATATATATACACAAAATTTCAGCTCAATATTTTCAGGGACTGATAAATAAATAAAAAAGAGTCTGGAAACCACATTTTCATAATATCTCTCAAGTACAAGGACAATGAAAGATAAACAATATCTAACAATGTTAGCTCAATATCTCACGGCAATGTTGTGAAAAAAACAACCGGAAAATGATTTGATGACGAGACAGAGAAACAGACAAACGGATGGACATGAAACCTATAGTCCCCTCCAGACAGACAGACAGAAGGACGGGCATGAAGTTGAAACCTACATGTACATAAAACCTAGTCTACCAAACATGTATCCATCTACCATTCATCAATCTATTCATACTTCCTCCCTGTGGCTCAAAATAAAGGACAACAAAAAGCAGTAACTTTCTTTGTCCTAGCAGGTGAAATAGAAAAAAAGAAAGAAAAAAAGAAATGTTTTATTTAATGACGCACTCAACACATTTTATTTACGGTTATATGGCGTCAGACGTATGGTTATAAGGACCACACAGAAATGCAGACCAAAATAAATTGCAGATTCATGTTTCAAAAGACGATTAACTTAGGATAAAGTTATGAAATTTCAACAAAAAACAAAAAAAGAAGAAATTAAATTGAAAAAAATTAAAATGTGAAAAAATACTCACCACAAAAAATCAAAAACATCTTTTCCATCCATTTGATCTTTGTCAAGTGGTGAAGAAAACTGAAGATTAAAGATATCTATGGCCGTCACCAACCTCACCAATTTAAGTATTCTTCAAAAATAACTTCCGTTTGCCTCTGTGTAGAGATATAAAAGAAAACATAAAAAGCCTGTACTTTTTTTTGAGGAGTCAGTTTAATGACTCACAATTATGAACAAAATACGTTCATGAGCATACAATCAGAATGCTTTTTCGTATCCTCAAGCCACAAGTCGAGCAGGTTTTTAATTTTTCTAGAAAAAAAAATTCGGATCTCTGTGGGCCTACAATAATGGGTGTATACTACCAAATCAAATCCCATAGACGACAATAGTAACATATGTGGCTAAAACTCCTACCTGCAACGTATCAACCGACATAAACGCCACGGATATAAATACTACCACCCCTTTCACTTAAAGTGAATCAGAAAAAAATGGTGGTCAAGCTACTCGTTTCTGAGATAACGGGTAGCGTCTATGACTACCCTAGTTTCGCACAAAATTCGAGTACTTTTTTTTACAGGTACCCCATACATGTTTCAAGCACAAGGCTACTTGACACATTGGTACTAGATGAAATAAAATTGCAATTTTTTTTTTACCCAGATGAAACTCTTTATTTTTTACAACCAACACACTCACATTTATAACCAATCACAGGACTTGTGGTGTTCACTTCTCTATCAAAAGTTTGGTGCACCTCGCACTTTGACCCAGCCGGAAGTTATTTGGTTTAGTACTACCTATACTGATAACATACATTTTTCAAAAAGTGTCCAGCTATGTGTCTTTATGACAACCAGGATCTGGTGTATTCTGACATAAACTGACAACCTCACTGAAACTGTTGTTTCTACAGTGCAACCTAATATAATGTACACCTCAAAAAGCATATATATTGCATATAGTTTTGTACAAATGCAATATGTCATATTAAACAACAAAATGTTTTAAAATAAAACTCCTGAAGATATTTACTTTCAGTTGGGTGTGTGTACTCAGGTATATATGTAGAGACAACAAAGATAGTCAGAGTACCTCTACCCCTTTAAAGAATTCCATTAAAACACATGCAATTGATTGACCCCTAGATTATGAAGACCTTAACAGGCACATCAAAGAAATATCAGTATTAAAAAAATACACTGTCTGAGGAAGGAAACACAAACATGACTGTACCTGTATGAAGTAATGACTTAATGTCCTGAACATTAGTGTTGGGAGGAAATCCTGTATGCTGGGTGTGGGTGTCTTCAAGTTACCAGGTGTGCGAATTTCAAATCCATCGGCCATGCTGATTTTCATAATGAACCATCAAAACTATTGGCAGCCACCAATATTCCTGACTATATTTTATTTATAGCCTACTGTAGTTGGAGGTTTTAATAGTTGTGATATCTGGATTAATCATGCAGCTTTAACACATTTATTTTTGATTAATTACTGAAAAAAACTATTTTTAAATGACAAAATTACCCGAACATCTATTTTCTTGCATTATTTTCTAATCCGGATGAATACAAAATGTACATTAGATGTATTCCTACAATCTGTAATCCAGCATTTTATTTAGCTAGTAACATTAGGTAATACAGCTTTAACAATAAAATAAATTATCAACTTAATCCAAGGCAGATAATCAGATCTGAAAAAATTGGTTCTGAATCTAGTATAAACTCAAAATGCTTTTCATGAGAGCTAACTAAGTGATTATTAAAAAAAAAACTATCTGGAGATCTAAGTATATGTTTAACAACCTTATTGTTATGTACAAATAAGAACAGAAGGCACAATAGTGACAACAAATTTAATTATGTTTTTGGTAAAGTTTTTCTTAAAATTTACTTTAAATTTTGCATAAAACTACAAATTTGTCTAAAATATAACTTAGCACCCTATAAATATGTCAAAATGACAATAAAAATCAACTTCTTTACAAATTTGAGTTTTCAGAATTTCATACATAAAAAATTAACAATGTTAATGGAAACTAAAGACATTAACCCACTATTGGCACATGCTATTTTTAATATAAAAATAAATTGCTATTAAAATCTTAGTTCAGGTTGCTTATATATAATACCATATTTAAGAGCAGTTGTATATGGCAAGTCAAATACCATGTAAAAAGAAATTATTGAAATCTTTACAGTATGAATTATAGGCCAAAACCAACTTTTCTTCAGTGCTAACTTTGATTCAAACTCCATTCAGAGCCATGTACAGAGATTATTGTCACGGTCAAGGTCAAGGTCATTGTGAACTTGCATGATCGAGTGATGGCTAATTTATCAACCAGTATAGTTTAATTAAATAAAATGACAAAATCATAATATTTTTTATTATGCACCGATGACTGAATATGTGCTATAGGGTGTATACTACCAAATCAAATCCCATAGACGACAATAGT
Organism: Gigantopelta aegis; assembly: GCF_016097555.1. Lineage (NCBI taxonomy): Eukaryota > Metazoa > Mollusca > Gastropoda > Neomphalida > Peltospiridae > Gigantopelta > Gigantopelta aegis. Next base: position 22,922,214 of record NC_054703.1, on the reverse strand, counting down.
AACATATGTGGCTAAAACTCCTACCTGCAACGTATCAACCGACATAAACGCCACGGATATAAATACTACCACCCGTTTCACTTAAAGTGAATCAGAAAAAAATGGTGGTCAAGCAGCTCGTTTCTGAGATAACGAGTAGCGTCTATGACTACCCTAGTTTCGCACAAAATTCGAGTACTTTTTTTTACAGGTACCCCATACATGTTTCAAGCACAAGGCTACTTGACACATTGGTACTAGATGAAATAAAATTGCAATTTTTTTTTACCCAGATGAAAGTATTATTTTTTACGACCAACACACTCACATAAATTATAACCAATCACAGGACTTGTGGTGTTCACTTCTCTATCAAAAGTTCGGTGCACCTCGCACTTTGACCCAGCCGCAAGTTATTTGGTTTAGTACTACCTAATCAGAATTTAAAAAAAAAAAAATTTGCTAAACACTGTAATGGTGAATTATGTTAGGCTGCATTATTAGCTAATAGACTTTTTGTTTTGTGATTTTGCCGACAGAGTAAGGACATATTAATGGAAACCAGAAACCACAGCCAGGTGCCTCCAACCCTCGTCTAATCCTTAGTTATTAACTATTAAAACTTCAAAAACATAGATATATTGTAAATGTAATAAAATATCAATTATTTGGCAAGTGCCAGAGCTAGCCCTGTAATACTGTTGTTGTTTGGGGGAATCTGTGCGGTAAATGATTAGTTCCCCAAATCCCACCAACAAGTGTACATAATTACTTTTGTTTTTTCTCTGGGTTTGAAACATACCATAAATCCTTAAATAGAGGACTGCCTTGAATAGATGCCCGACATACTTAAGCTTCTGTATATTAAAGGCTTTTATGCTAACTAGTACTGTAATACTGTATGGCTATCCATCACTCTCATTACATTATGAAAACCTGCGGAAAAAAAGGATTTTTATTTTTTCACCGAGGTAAGACTAGGTAGCCCGAGTAATCTGAAGTTTAGGAAGTTTGTTTTTGTTTAACGACACCACTAGAGCACACTGATTAATTAATCATTGGCTATTGGATGTCAAACATGTGATAATTATGACTCGTAGTCAACAGAGGAAACCTGCTACATTTTTCCTAATGCAGCAAGGGATCTTTTATGTGCACTTTCCCACTGACAGGAAAGTACATACCACAGCAGCTGTCCAGTTTTGGTGCACTGGTTGGAACGATAAAAAAACCCCAAATAATCTGAATGGATCCACCGAGGTGGTTCGATCCCAAGACGCAAGCACCTCAAGCAAGCACGCAACCGACTGAGCTAAATCCCGCTTGAGTACTAGTACTCAGATTAATACAGAAGATGATTTTATATCACAAATATGCCAGAAAATATGACTAAAAAGAAGAAAAAAAAGACGTCAGCATTAAATACTCAGAATAGTGGCCGCGACTCTCAAGAGTTGCATAAAAACAAACCAAGAAAAACAAACCATACAAACAATAATAGAAGTCTGGGCTTCTTTTCAAGGAATCGTAGTCATATATAACAGCCCCAGTACAAAATGGCCCTAACAATAATTGGTCAAAATGGTCCTAAAAATGTCAAAACGGCCAAAGTGTAAAAGTCGAAATGGCCCTTAAGAAAAGTCAAAACGGCCAAAGTGTAAAAGCCAAAGGACCGAGAAGGACAACATCAGTTCACTCGTGCAAGATAAACGGTATTGCCTCGTAGCTCATTGAGCTGGTATGACCAGTGGCCTGACCCAGGGTAGAGTTAATGTTATGGGGTAAATTTTTAATACTAGTATTTATTTCAAAAGGGGCGGGGGATTTGGAATATTAAGTCATTCGCCGTTATAGGCAAAACATTTTTTATAATGAGCTGTTGTGTGTGTTTGGTTTTTTAAAAAATTATTATTAGGGCCCATTTATGTGGTAAATTAGTGTAATAAAATGATATTCATATTGTGATAGTTTCTTTTAAAAACGTGTAATAAAGTGTTACCAATGATACCGCTGTTTTTATACAGATCTTTTTGGACGGCCTGTGTTATATTGCTTATATCGGTTAACATTATTAGTAATGAGAATTAATTCTGTGTTATGCCATGGTACCCTTTTAACTTCTTTTTGGTAGGACTTTCCTTTGGCACTGTCACATGTAAAGAACATTATAAATAAAATACTTACCATAACTTGCATAAGTTACTTATTAAGTAGAATTAGGGTTAGGGTTAGTGACGGTGCCAAAAAAAAGTCCTTCCCGTTTTTCTTTGGCCGTTTTGACTTCTTTTTTTTCTTTGGCCATTTTGACTTGCATATTCAGGACCGTTTCATCCTGGGGCAGTTTTGACCTAAATAACCTTTTCAGGATTTACGGTAGCCCAAAACAAAACTTTTAAAGGTTTACCTCCAGGCTCCAGTCTATGAAAATTCATGAAAGTATCATCGTGGTAACTAACCGATAACCACTGAAGATTTAGTCATTCGCTATAACTGTTTACTGGCTTGACATCATCAATAACTATTTCATTTTCTTTTGCAAGATTTACTTTCGACCAACCCCCGGTATCAAATCGACTTCACAACGCGTAGGAAAACAAAAAGACTTGTTACTTTTGTCGGTGGGTTTAATTCGCCATCGACTCCCCAGTTATCAGAGCATTCAGTCACTTTGAGGCAAAAGCTCAGAAAAGTACTAGGAATAAACTCATGGATATCCAGGCCCGTAGCCGGGGGGGGGGGGGGGGGGGGGGGGGGGGGGGGGGGGGGGGGGGGGGGGGGGGGGGGGGGGGAGAGAATCGGGATTGAGAGTCACGCTCAAATGACTTTTTTTTTTTTTTAAATCGAATTTTACATATAATAGTCCTTGTCCCCAAATGACCGGGACAACGTAGGCGGGTTTGCTACCCGTCGGGCTCCTCAGTCACCAAATCAGTTATAGCGGTATGGTTAAATAATAATGTAGGCCTATTATATACGATTTAAAAAGAGAAAGGCATAGATCAAAAATGCATTTTATTACAAGATAATAGATACATAAAGGTCTTCAGAAAGTCAACAGAGTCTAAACTGACAACATATCACGTAACAATATTACTTTTATTAGTGAGTTTACAGATTAGAGTGGAAGCATAGATTAACTGCAGCTATTTGTTCTTATTTTTTGGTCAGACACAAATGCATGTAAATATCGTTAAAGGGACATTCCTGAGTTTGCTACATTGTAAGATGTTTCCGACTAATAAAATATTTCCTTGATTAAACTTACATATTAAATATAGTTTCTTGTTTAGAATATCAGTGTCTGTATATTCAATGTGTTTTTGGTCATCTCAATATTTGTAAGAAGCCCAAACCCAGTTTGTCTTCAAATAATTTCGTACGTACGAAAAAATATTTGTTTTAGAAAATAAAATGAAATTTAACCTTGTACAAATTAGAAAGATCAGAAACACATTTAATGTACAGCCACTAATATTTTATGCATAAAAATATATTTGATATGTAATTACAATCGTTAAAAAGTATCTGTTAGTCGATAACATCTTAAAAATTGCAGCAAACTCAGGAAAGTCCCTTTAAAGATTCAAACTGTGCTTTCTTTCTTTGAAGAGTATATACACAATTTAATTAAGTGAAGGTCACATGATGTAATGATGACAGTTTTGCACGCAGTTGATACATAGAGGATAGCTCGACGAGTGTGATATGGTTGTAAACTTCATAAGATGAGATATAAATCATATTTGACAAAAAACATGAAATTTTCTATTTATTATATAACTTTTGGCAATTTACCTTTATTTTTAAAATGCAAGCTTCAAAATAGTTCTGGCCTTCTTACAGTGAAGATAAAACTTTTTACAGTGACGATAACACATTTTTTGAGTGAAATAGTTAAATTTTCACTCTAAAATGTGTTATCGTCACTGAGTGACTGATAACACTTTTATTTCAGCGACATTTTAAGATATTTCATTGTTTGGCAAGGGGTTCTATATCAGTGTTTCTGCCAGAAAGAAATTTTTGGATATGGCACAATGGAATTGATTTCAACCATAGTCAACAGGGGTATGGGGGATCTCCCCCAGAAAGAAAATGGGTTAGGGTTAGGGTTAGGGTTAAAAAAGCATACAGTAATGATAAGATTAATTAATTTTGTCAAAAAGGTTAAACAAAAATAATAATAATAATAATCTGCAAACATCTAATTTGGGTATGGCGCCAAAGCCATTTTACTCTGGCAGAAACCCTGTATAAATAAATAAATAAATCTATCTATATACACATACACATACACATACACATACACATACACATACACATACACATACACATAGATAGATAGATATATAGATATATAGATATATATACATACATACATACATACATACATACATACATACATACATACATACATACATACATACATACATATATATATATATACAGTGTTCTCGCTGGGTGAAAATTAAAGGAGGGCGGGCGGTCGGCACCACACCCTTCCAGAAAAACAAAAACAAAAAACAAAACAAAAACACCAATAAACGAAAAGCAAAAGACAGAATGACCGTTCTGATCACTTGACAAATTTGGCGCCAAATAAGAGGGGTTTTTTCAATCGGAGATTGCCGAATCCGTAAAAAAATAAAATGTTTTCTTTGCTTACATAAAATATAACTTTTATTGTGTCTATCAAACATACAAATGGATACAGATATTGGACAAAATAGAGGCTGTTAAAAATACTGTTAAATTACGTTACGGTAACTATCGTAAATGTTTCGTCAATTGCTTTTTCGTACACAACGCGGCTTGTTTCCTTTGATGTCCAGTGTGCAGACTGATCGTTGTTTTTTGTGTGGGAAAAAAGTGCATTTGGAAATAGCGGAGATAGGTGCTGGAAAATAAAGAGGGGCGCTCAAAAATAAAGGAGGGCGCTCAAAAATAAAGGAGGGCGGGGAACGTGAAAGAAGCAGCGAGAACACTGATATATATATATATATATATATATAGGGACCCCCCCCCCCCCCCCCCCCCGTCCGTGTACGGCTCCGGGCCTTCGGCGTTCGCATTTGATGAGTTCCGTCAACATTGAATTTCGATCTCCCCCCCCCCCCCCCCGCCCCCCCACCACCCCCCCCCGCAAAACATGCTGGCTACGGGCCTGGATAGCTGTATAATAAACTAAGGTATTATATCCGCCCGCACCCCCCCCCCCCTAAAAAATGTATTATGATTATTTTTTATAAATGTTTTATACTAAGGAAGAAATAAAAAAAATATTAAACACTAAAAGGTAAGTGGTTAAATACAGCAAATAGAGGCAAACCATTCTTCAACATTTGAAGCGATAATACCTACGATGTTGTCATGTCGGAAATAGAATAAAAATGATTTTCGTCAATTAGTTCTTTCATATTAAACTGACAAGTAAATATTTTGTAAATATTTTGTAAATACCTATTTAATGATACTCTACCTAATTTAGCATTTACTTGTTTGGGCTCTCATTGATGTACAAGGTGGTGTTTACTCTTGAAATTCAAATACAGATGTCAGTAAACAGGATATTTGTGACCTTTATTGGAACAGACTATAACACATTTTGATGGATGTGTGTCAATTTCATTTACAGGAAACATGACACGTGACCATATTATAGCTCATTTTAAAAGAAAAATGATATAAAAATAATATACAAATAACTTTATAACAATAAAATACGTGTAGTTAACTTAAAATGAAGAAATTACGCTAATCAGTATCAAAGTACGATTTATGCATATTTCTTCGTGAGCGTTCGGAAAAAAAAAAGGGAAGTGACGTCAGAGCCGCCTTCCCCCCCCCGATCTTTTCAGTCCAATAGTGCCGTACTGTGCGGCCTTTGGGTGTAAAAATAAACAGTTTAAACGATCGGGATTGTCTTTTATGGTTTTCCCAAAGGATTGTATCCGAAGAAAGACGCGTGGATTTTATCGCAAAAGAAATGATTGGACACCAACACCGCATAGTACTTTGGTGTCATTATTTATCCCCGAGCCCGAACGTAACCCGGAGACAAAAAGTACTCTGTTGCGAATGCCGAGGTGTACATTGTACATATTTGGCACAAAGATACACCTCAGCATGATGTATTTATATATGTTAAAACAAAAATGTAGAATTTTTTATTTATTATTTTTTGGAAAAAAAAGATTTTTCATGTATGGGCTGTAGGCCTACATAAACAAAATCTGTATTCGCCGTCCGAAGAAGGAAACGTCAATAAGTAATTAAATATGGCATATACAAACATGGGATTTGGCATGAGGATACATCTCAGTACGATGTATTTAAATATGTTTTTAAAAAAATGTGTAGAAAACAATAATAATTTTAAATAATGTTTTTTAATCTTCGGGCGGAATACGTCACAAAAAACGTTCCTCATCGCCCGAAGCCCCAAAGCAACACGAAGTTCAATACAAAAATAAACCACTACTGTCGGTGTCGAAATAACTATTATGTTTCATCCACGGGCTGACTTGAGAATCGGAGTGTGAAATTGGTCCTTTCTTTCCGTGGCCTGCACATGTGATTCCTGATTGGCAGGTGTAAATTGCAGGGGTATCGACCAGGTAAGTGATTACCCACGGTCTAGACATACGCACAAAATACGTGCCAGTTTTTTTTAAGATCACAGGGTAATTGTGGCGTAACCTGTCGCGACTACAGTACAATGTTAATGGACATTATCAGCCGCCCTGCTTCATTACTGTAAATAATGCTGTAAAACCCTTGATTAAGTAGACTTTCCCATCTAAAATTACAAAACTGACCATTACGTAGTACCAAAGAAAAGAAAATTATCACTTGGGTATCGTGAGTGGTCGTTTTTACTCTAAACGCACCCTACCAATAGGCCTAATAATATGCTACTTTTTTTTATGATGAGAAAAATACTATAACCCCATTTCGTTCTATTGATGCAAATAGAAATATATTTAGTTTAAAAGTTGATTATACTCTCAAGTCATTTATGTTGTTTTTACAAGCCAGGTTAATGAAAGTGAAGCGCCTTGTCGTAAATTAGAGCGTTGTTTACACTGTGCATACAGATTTCATTATGTACAGCCCGAACATAAAAAAAATGCGATATTTTCTAAAAAAAAAAAAAACAATTTTTTTTTGTCCTACATTTATATTTTTTTTACATATTTAAATACATCATATCGAGGTGTATCTTTATGCTAAATATGGAACAGTATACACCTCGGCATTAGCATCCGAGTTTTGGTTTTTGTCTCCGGGTTACTTTCGGGCTCCGGGCTGTAAATTGGTCGACCGGTCTGGTCTGGCACCATCAGTTTCTCCACCCTCCGACTTGCTATCCGTTTTTTCTTCAGTATCACTGTTGTAAGTAAATGTGTGTCTTTCTTCATTTACTAACAGCTCATATTGATACGGCAAAACGTTTTGCGAACGAACACTCATTGTTTTGGTAAGCTGTGCAAGTCTTAGATTCTTTATGAGTGGTACGGACTAATGCTTTTAAGTGTAAGGCGTCAGATCAAGCGACGCGTCTCTGACGTCACGGACCTCGTGATTGCCCTGCTCATTAAAGATCGGCAATTTCCGCTAAGAGCTCGTATCTGGGGTTCTTTTATGGAGATATTTTAAGTAATTAATTTTTTATAAAAAAAATTTTTAGGTGGTTCAATTTATAATTAATTGTACATGGTTGGTGCCAAATATGGTTTACGTGACATGTTTCCTTTAAACAAACTTTTATTTAAAACTGCAAAATAACTGATTATTTTGAATTGCAGCATAAATTATTCATTTTGACCAGCATATTTAGTGAATATAAATTCAATATAAATACAGTAGAAATTTACACAATCTTACAACCACTTAAAGGTGCTATATCAGAAGTTATATGTGAGCATCTGTTTGTGATAAAGATTCTCCAATAAAAATGTATTTTCTACTAGTAGATAAAATCATTTCCTATAATCATTTATGGGCATATAGTTAAAGGTGTAGTCTTTAAATGTTAAAGCAAAATTTAATGAAAACATGATTTGCAATAAATTGTGTAACAAAGATCTATCGCAGATTTTGTAGCACAGACCTAGCTTTCGCTTCTCGCTGTGAAGCTCCAAATCCGAAAGCAAAAGTTACACCAACAACAAACAAAATGGCGCAGGCCACACCAGTATCGGCAAGTGCGCGTTCGTGGGATCCGAAATTTTCACATTCTGATAGAGAAAGGTTTGTAGATCATTTCCATACATGTGTGGATCTTTCAAGGGCATATCTCAAAACATAAAACAGATGGAGTTCATTTACTGGTAGCTCGGATTTCAGATTAACTGTTGAACAGCTGGTTTACTTTCACTTTTATTTATCATAATCCTGTCATATGTTTTCGATACGATAAGCAAAAAATTAAAATATAATAAAAACAATACTTCGTACATACAATAATACTTTACCTTTCTCAAGTCACATTAGTTTATTGTGAAAAACTGATAATTTCTCATAAAGTTTGATAAACGCCATGTTTTTCTCCCCAAAAAAATAGCTGCTAATTCGTACAGCTGTTTCCGCTGTATTTTCACAAACGTCATATGTTTTCGATAGTTTCATTGGCTGTCTATTTTTGTCCTTATTATGGTATTGTAGGGTCTATACTCCATGCAGTAATTTTCATCAAAATCTTCTTTTGAAAATAAAATCATAAAATGTTTGTAACTCGTAAAAAATATTGAATAAGTTTCAGACCAATAGACAGTGTTCGCTGAAAACATATTTACATTAGGTTTTCGTCATAGGTTAATGTCTAATCATCTTGTTATACGTATCAACGGCACCAAAATTCAGATTGTCACCTTAAGTACAGCGATACAGAAGCAGGGCTTCTAGAATGTTTTTAAAATCTTCTAGCCATGGGATCAGTAATTTAAAAAATGTACTAGCCACGACTGAAAGTTCACTAGCCCACTAATACAATTTTACTAAATAATAGTAATAATCAGATATGTCATCTAAAGAGGGAGATGGAGCTTAAAAACACTAACATTGGTGGGTTGGGGTCAGGATATTCATATTTACAAAACTGCAACACTTGACCAAAAAAAAAATCACTAGCCGTCGGGCATGGCAAAAATAGTTATTTACTAACCCAACATTGAATATTATTAGCCATGGGAGTGGGGCTACCATAATCTAGAAGCCCTGACAGAACTATATATTTTCAAAAAATCTAATTCCACCAAACCACCTTTATTTGTAGTAAACGTGGTATATCTTCTAACTTTGGCAGGTCAGATGTCAGCGTTGCAGATGATAGCTTTGCAGGGATTTGTGATACCTGGATTTCGCTATGTGAGGCATATCATTAGTACCAAAATTTTGCATTTCGAAAAAACTGATAATATGCACACTATTTATGATATTATAATTATTAAAACATAAAGTTGGCAGCTTGACTTGAAGCATTTTTGATATTGAGAGAAAAAACACTTCGTTATTTATGTTCAGGCTGATAGTGACGTAATATCGAATAATCTCGCGATACATGCAGTTACAAAGTATCGAAAACGTATGTCGATCGATATTGTATGACAGTACAATATATTTTTTAATAGTAGTGACGTCATCACTTGGCATACGGTATGAGATATAGGGAACAGAGCACATTAAGGCAATACTTTTCTTAACGTGCACAACGAGTTACATCCCTCTATGTAGCAAATTTGAAATGGCACAGATATATTTTTAAGGTTGTTGTTGAAGATTTATTTTGTTAATAATGATGCAAGTACGTCATTCGGGATTTTGTGAGTATGGTAGTTTATTTTTTGTGTGTCCATTTGTTGCACTATTTTGGTTGAGAAATGGTTGAAATATGGTGCCACAAGTTTTTAATACCAGCTATATTAAGGGTATATAAGGAGATCGGGATGTAGCAAAAAACACACTAATTTTTCTGTTCTTTTTATTTCCATCTTCCTTGAATGATTCAATCACATTGATATTGCAACACCAGCTGATAAAAAGTAGTTTTATTTTTGTAAAGGCAGTGTATAGATTATTTGGCATCCAAGATAAATTATTTTAATGATGAACATTACCACTTCCGTTTATTTCATTTATAAGCAGTGGAAATGTTTCTAATATTATTTTAGGAATTGCTGAATAAACACATGATAGTAAGTAAAAATCATTAGTTAAGACAGGGCTTCTAGAATTTTATAAAAATCCACTAGCCATAGGATCAGTGATTTTAAAAATGTACTAGCCATGATTAAAAATTCACTAGCCCTACTTTAAATAAATACAATTTTACTAATAGTAATAATCAGATATGTCACCTAAAGAGGAAGACTGAGCTTAAAAATCTTTAAATTGGGGTGGAAAGAGGGGGCAGGATATTCATATTTACAAAATATGTAAATGCAGCATTTGACAAGGTTTTTTTTCCACTAGCCGTTGGGCTAGTTATAGTAATTATTTACTAGCCCAACACAGAATATCACTAGCCATGGGAGTGGGGCTACCATAATCCAGAAGCCTTGGTTAAGATTAACATTTCTGTATAGTATATACTTTCATGTATTCATTCTTTGTTCTGAACGTCACTGAACATTAATTCATTATTACATTTTTAATTGGTTGTTACATGTATGTAATTCATGTGTTTTCCATTCACAGATGGATTTGCATTTATCCAGCCTACCTCAACAGTAGAAAGACTCTGAAGGAAGGACGCAAGATACCTAAGACCAAGGTGAGGCACAGATCCAGGGCTCGACCGTAGCAGTAGCCTGGGGTGTTTTGTCTACCAGTTTCTCACTCAGGCTACCAGATGTTTAAACCTGATAGTCCGCTGGGCTACTAATTTGTTTTTGCACCTGAAGTTACTCTGCAATCAACAAGATGCTTAAACACCTAAAAAAAACCCATCCTAAAACAACGTTTAAATAAATATAAATGATTTTGCCTTTTTGTCTCCTTTTTTAAAAGTTTATCAAAATTATGGGCTACCAAATTTACCAAGGGTTACCAGATTTCCTAACCAGGAAGCCCGGTGGGCCACCACTAAAAAAAAGTTAAGGTCAAGGCCTGAGGTTTCACCAGCATAGATGGTGCTTTAATGACATGACACTGCAATATACTATACAAGATATATTATTAGTTATGCAGGTTTTTGACAGGGCGTACAATCCTGTACGCCCTGTCAAAAACACACATAACAAGTTTATTACCTTTTATATTTGTTTTTATAAGTAAACAAAAATTACACTAACACTCAAACTATTAAACAAAATGCACACACATTTTGAGTTTGAGTTTAATAAGATATAACATAACATCAAATTCCTCAAAATATATTGGATTTGTTTGTCAACAAATAACTATGCAAGGTATTACTCTTTTTGGAAGGACTTTCCTTTGGCACTGTCACTAGCCCTAACTCTATTTATTATTATAAGTATTTATAATGTTCTTTAAATACGTGACAGTGTCAAAGGAAAGTCCTACCCTGATAGCTGTTTGGATATTAAGAGATTGAACAAGGATTCTGGGTGGTTTTATCCTGAAATTACTTCGAAGCCTGTTGTGCAAAGGGAGATAACTCATAGCTCGCCTTATTATCTTTAAACCTTTTAAACTTTTATGATTATGTTGTAATTGTATATCAGGAAAACAAAATTGAACACCTGCAGTGGACAAAAATATTTGTTGTGTTGTACTAACTTGTAGAACCTATAAAAAAGCATGTCAAGTTATTACTTAAAATATGTTTGTGATAATTAGCCCAAGCTTCTAACACGGTAACTGATTACACAATGCTATATTCTAGCATTACCTTTTAATACGTGAAAAACTACAATCTAGCACACTTTTTGGCCAAACGTGCTCAAGAAAACTTCAAATAAACAGTAAAACTTAAATTTACCTAATTGTGGTATTCCCATTCATAATGAATTCAAGACTTTTAAGAAATTTAATCAGTTAGGTGTATTGGTGAAATTTTGTCAGTCTCATCCGCTGTTTGTATTTTCACACAACCAGTCGAGCAAGTCACGTGACATTTCGTACACCCGGACAAATTCTGTATTTTCCCACAAATCCTGTACTTTCCTGCAAATGGTATGGTGTACTTGGCTATTGACCTATCAAAACGCATTAAATATATCTAAAAGATGATAAAACTGATGATATATTGAAAGGCAGACAATAATCATACTATTTACTATACACCATACAAACTGCATTGTAATAAAATTGGCAGAACATTGCCCAGTAGCAAAGTGCTTGCTTGATGCACGGTCAGTCTAGGACTGATCCCTGTTGGTGGGCCCAGTAGGCTATTTCTCATTCTAGCCAGTACACCACGACTGGTATATCAAAGGCCACGGTATGTGCTATTCTGTCTGTGGATGGTGCTTATAAAAGATCTCACGCTAGTAAGGGGAAAATGTAGCAGGTTCTCTAAGACTGTGTGTCAAAATTACCAAATGTTTTAATTAGATTAAAATAACTTGAAATGCACATGTATTTCTGAATATATCCACATCAGCAGAGGTCTGTTAATAACATCATTGTTGTTAAACGAACTCGCTGCATTCAGAACAGACAATAAAACATGTTGCACCCAAGTGAATAGCTCTATGTAAAGCCCTAATTTTTACAAGCAGCTTTTGCTTTTAGCTATATTACAGTTATATCCAGAATTCCTTATTTTAACGAGAGATAATAATAATCATAAGCTTTTATCTGTGTTTATCTCATTCTTGTTAAAAAAATAGGAAAGGTTATATTTGGAGTCTCTTTACAGAGTTTAATTTGGAGACTATTACAAATTTTATTTTTCTGTAAACTGTTTTCTTGCAGTCGGTTGACAACCCAAGTTATGCAGAAATCAAAGATGTATGCGCTGCGGCTGGCCTTACCCTTGGTGTGGAAGTAAGTTTGACTTTTCTTACTGTAATTATTACGATTCCAAAGCAGTCTGGACTGTGATATAGGTCCTGTTGTATTTTGTTTACATTATTCTTCTTCTTTATTATTTCAATAGTAATAATAATGTAAACAAAATACAACATGGCCTATCGCAGTCTAGACAGCTTTGAGTCTTTTTCATTCCAACCAGTGCAACGACTGGTCAGTGGCCATTGTATGTGCTTTCCTGTCTGTGGGAAAATGCATATGAAAGATGAATTAGGAAAAATTTAGCAGGTTTCCTCTGATGACTACATTATACATATCAGAATTACCAAATGTTTGACATCCAATAGCCGATGATTAATTAACAATATGCTCTAGTGGTGTTGTTAACCTTTAGACTACTGGATAATCTGATTAATTTTTGACAAAAACCACGTTGAGTTTACAAGTTTATAATTTTTACTCACATGTATTCACTTAAATAATATATAAATACATAAAATAAAGTTCATATATTTTCGTGGATTTTCATAATTTTTATCATATTTTAGATCAGTTAATATTGACTAAAATTAGGCCAAAAATCGAAAAAGTTGTATTTACTTGTTGGCATTTACAATGTATGGCCAGCTGTCCAGTATTTGTCTATTATTCCCGATAACAGTGGTTTTCTGACCAGAAGTTTTGTTATGTTGTATCTGCAGGTACATGTACATGTATGTGTAAATTGTTTCTTGATGTGACTATTCCAGAATAAGGTCTACCCCCGCGAATTGGACCACAGGGACCCAAAGGTCAGAGGTCGTATTCGAGTTCAGCTCAAAACCGAAGATGGACAGCCTATGTTAAGCCAGTTTCCAACAAGTAGGTAACCATGGTGACAGTAATGACAGTAACATTAATTCATTGACTGCCAATGAAACTCACAACACTGGTTTCCTTGAGGCGGCTGAAAGTTTTTGCAGTCACTGCAGAATAGCTGTCACGATACACCAATGCATAGCAATACTGCTGCTGACGATACAATACATGATACCCTTACTTGTATCGATTCCTATATTAATTCCATATTTATTTACCAACACAAATTTGTACAATTGACAGATAATCGTGCCTGCTAGTATGTCTATGATGTGGTATTTATACATTAAAACTGTGTTTAATCAGCGTTGTACTTTTATAAGGTTTATTCCTTATTTTTAAATCACTTCACCTAAGCTTCAACTTCTTGTTTTACTGGGAAAACATTGCGAAACAGGTATCATGCTACATATCGTATTGTGGGCTGTGTATTGTGATACGTATCATATCGTGAGGTAGGTGTATTGCGACACCCCTACTGAAGAATAATATTTTGTACCCGGACATATATACACATCCATCCACATTTTAATGCAGGGTTCATACAGCTCGTGCAAATTGTGGAATTTGCTAATGTCATTTTCCAAGCCTGGGTATGACATGAACAATGAAAGCCATTGTAATAGAATTACATTGTTTTGATGATTACTGAAATGCTTTTGAAAATCATGCAATTTTGTTGATAAAGCAAAGTTTAAAACGGCGGTCTGCAAGAAGCAGTCCATATTTTACACAGTCTACATTATGTACATGTACATGTATACGGTGAAATAGAAATTATCTTGTTAAAATCATGCAGCAATCGCAGGTAATATTTCAATAGACAGATCATCTATGTACATGTATGTATCTCACTGGCGTAGGAAGTGGGGCGGGGCAGGGGGGAATGTCCTCCCCATACTTTTTAGTATCAGCGATGTTTTTTATATATTTATACATACATGTGTGTGTAGGTGTGTGTGTATGTGCTCCCACACGTTTAGGCACCTTCCTTGGCCCGTGTCTCTAACATCTGTAGGGGGGACTGTACATTTTGTTTCTATCCATCTGTTTGTCCCACATGTAGTTTCTATTAACTTTTTTTTTTTTGCAATTGTAAGCTGGAAATTCGACTGTTATGGGCATTTATCCATTTTTGATAAGAGTTATGGCCTGATCAAATTTGACTTTCATCTAGGAATTTATTCAAGAGTGTATCCATTTTTGACAGAGTTATGACCCTTGAACTTAGACAAAAAGTAATTATGGGGCCCAGACCTTTATTGCCTTAGCTCATTATTACGTATGCTACAACATCTCATTCATCTCTCCTTTTAATTTGTGTGTGATTGTATTCGTACCGGCCTTGGTGGCACAGTGGTTAAACCATCAGACTGCAGGCTGGTAGGTACAGGGTTCGCAGCCCGGTACCAGCTCCAACCCAGAGCAAGTTCTCAAGGGCTTAATGGGTAGGTGTAAGGTCACTACACCCTCTTCTCTCTCACTTCCCACTAACCAACTAACAACTAACCCACTGGCCTGGACAGACAGCCTAGATAGCTGAGGTGTTTGCCCAGGACAGCGTGCTTGAACCTTAATTGGATATAAGCACGAAAATATACGGTAGGTTGAAATGAAAATGAAATGATTGTATTCGTTCATATATTTTTGTGTTTTGTTTCATTTTATTTTTTATTATTTCACAGGGCACTCCATATTAATATATCTAGGGGAGACGATTCCGAAGTTGAAAACTCGTATACAATCACAGTCACAAAGTCAACAAGGTCAGCAGCAACAGAATCAGAAAGGACAGAAGAAGAAAGGAAGGAAGGGAAAATAGATCTGTTACGAACCACAATCAACTTTTATAATTATTCGGATGGGTGCTTGTGTAATAAATTATGTATACAAAAACAATGTTTTATTTTCTCATACATATATAGGAAAGAAAGAAAGAAATGTTTTATTTAACGACGCACACTCAACACATTTTATTTACGGTTATATGGCGTCAGAAATATGGTTAAGGACCACACAGATTTTGAGAGGAAACCCGCTGTCGCCACTACATTGGCTACTCTTTCCGATTAGCAGCATGGGATCTTTTATTTGCGCTTCCCATAGGCAGGATAGCACAAACCATGACCGTTGTTGAACCAGTTATGGATCACTGGTCGGTGCAAGTGGTTTACACCTACCCATTGAGCCTTGCGGAGCACTCACTCAGGGTTTGGAGTCGGTATCTGAATTAAAAATCCCATGCCTCGACTGGGATCCGATCCCAGTACCTACCAGCCTGTAGACCGATGGCCTAACCACGACGCCACCGAGGCCGGTAAGTTGAAATGAATAATGGGGGAAAATGAAGCGACTTTCTTCTTAAGACTACATGTCGCCCTTATAAACAAATTAATGTGCTTGAAATGTATTGGTAAACAAAACAAATGACTTTAAAATGTTTGTTGGGGTGGTAAAACTTTACTTTTTTGTACCGGCCTCGGTGGTGACGTGGCAGGCCATCGGTCTACAGGCTGGTAGGTACTGGGTTCGGATCCCAGTTGAGGCATGATATTTTTAATCCAGATACCGACTCAAAACCCTGAGTGAGTGCTCCGCAAGGCTCAATGGGTAGGTGTAAGCCACTTGCACCGACCAGTGATCCATAACTGGTTCAACAAAGGCCATGGTTTGTGCTATCCTGCCTGTGGGAAATGCAAATAAAAAATCCCTTGCTGCTAATCGGAAGAGTAGCCCATGTAGTGGCGACAGCGGGTTTCCTCTCAAAATCTGTGTGGTCCATAACCATATGTCTGACGCCATATAACCGTAAATAAAATGTGTTGAGTGTGTCGTTAAATAAAACATTTCTTTCTTTCTTCTTTCTTTACTTTTTTGTGATCAACAAGCTTTACAAGCAGCCGTTCTATAAATTATTACATGGGAAACATGCTCCATCACATTTCAGAGTGGGGGTCAAACCCTGCTCAAGCAAATCCCCCCCCCCCCCCCCCCCCCCCTTTTTCTAAATTCCTGCACACACACGGGGTCATATACGTGTGCCTTCAGCTCACCACTTTCAAACTATATTTTTCTATATCCACTGAATTATCATACATATCACCGAATCACATGACCCACAGACTATATATCTACATGTATATGTACACATGTATGTATCAGGCACTTCAGTCCTAACCCAAAAGGTTTCATTACAGGCATTTTAATTTAAATTCAAAATTTTCCAGGCTTGATTTCCTTTGCTGCCATTGGCTTTGTACATACTACAGTTTGTTTTGTTTAATGAAGCCACTAGAGCACACTGATTTATTAATAATTTATTTATTTATTAATTTATTAATTTATTTATTAATAATCGTCTATTGGATGTCAAACATTTGGTAATTTTGACACATAGAGTGGAAACCAGCTACATTTTTTATTAGCAGCAAGGGATCTTTTATATGCACCATCCCAGAGATAGGATAGTACAAATATACCAGTTGTGATGCACTGGCTCGAACAAGAAATCATCGGGGATCGATCATACACCGACCACGCATAAAGCGGATGCTTTACCACTGGGCCTGGTTGGAAAGAACAGTCATAGGATGCGTCCGCCTAGAGGGTTTGATCCTGTGACCAAACACCTTAGCCGAGCGCTCTACTGACGCAGCTGGATCCTCACCTAGCTAAAATAACCACACAAACACTGATACTGTAAAGATGACTGTATTTGTAATAAAATGACTTGAATCACACAACAGCGACGAAGGCGGATATACATAAAATACGCAACACAATTTAAATATACATCTTAGAATGTACAACAGTTAACAATACACAAACACGCACCTGTACATGCACCATTAGTTGATTAAATGTCAGTCTTCTTCAACTGAATTAATGGCAGTTATAATAATTATATACAGCTAATCAATTAAAGGTACTTAATCCTCTTGCAACACTGTAAGGTAAGTTTAAGTCTTAAACCAAGACCCACTTTCCATTAATGGAAATTTTGTATGTATGTAGTATAAAACAAATTAATGAAATAAGGGGTTTTAGAATTAAAAAAAAAAAATCACTTGTCACCTGCACAATTTTAACTGTTGATAAAACAAAACCAAACCCAAGTAAATTAAAATTATAATTAACTTTTCAATGAAGGCCTACATTTTGCATACTGAGATCATGTTTAATCAATTTGTCATATTTTATATATGATTTCAAATTACATGAGAAAACATTTTCTACTATGGATGAGTACTGCTGTTTTATTTATTTATTTATTTATTTATATTGTGACCAATATTTTTACAAATTACACATAAAAATAGAACATTTTTGTTGTATCCTAAATACCTTTCTTTTTACGTCAGGCCAAACTGCAGTTAGTGAAGAAAACCCCCCACCTCAAAACAGGTGCATGTATGTATAGTTGTGTGAAACTATTTCTGAGTGTGCAGTTACATGTACCTACATATACATACTAGACTACAACCCAAAAGTTTCAAATATTGACTGGGGATAAGTAAATACATTTATCCTATATCTTACCCATGATATCTATGTCCTAAACCCATGTGATAATTTAGTGTATTAACCCGGTTAATAATGGTATACAAATTTGCAAGGTCTCTAGGTAATGTGTTGCTGTGGATGGGTCATTTGTTTACAAGCCAACAAGACCTGTGTACCTGAGCGTAATGTTTTCAAATATTTCGTTAAAATACATGACGTCAAACTAATTTGTGCTAATCGTGATGACGTCATATTACTGATGGCAGCGACTTTAGTACTGTGATTTACTAAATCTTTTATTAAAATGTTATTTTAGAAGTGTTATAGGATAAATAGAATCCGCTACTCATGTTGTTTAATTTGTAAAATATCAACCTCGTCTCGATAAATGGTATTTTGTCTCGGCAGAACCTCGACAAATACATGTACCTATTAACATAGACTCGTTTGATATTTTCCATATTAAAAAATACTTGTGACTAATCCTCTATGTACTTACATTCAAGATCAATTAAAGCATTGTAGTATATAAATGGTACTTATAAAAACAACTGATATCATCAGAATTCTGCTAAACAGTCATATTAAAACACTCTGTTCATCAGACAAAGACATGATTTATTTGCATCGTTACGGAATTACCTTGATATCTTAGACATTGATCTACTATTATCCGGGTCAATAAACCTACCAATTGAAGAAAACAATTTAATTTTTAAAGCAGTACATAAATATATAGCTGAAAGTAAGAGATTCAAGTTGAACTAACTTATTATTCTGATTTTACTGCTCCATATAAGGTTAGATCCAACAAATAGGATCATTACTATCATATTTTTTCTCGACTATCCCATTTCTATTCTATCTACTCTCTGCCTTTCATTACTATATATTAAAAAAATATTAATTATGTTAAATATTTTATGCCATTGGACATTGTTATTATGTTTTATATATATCTGATTATGAATATTGTCTGATGTCCATCTTGTTTAGGAGAGCACTTATATAGGTTCTGCCTATTGTGCAATCCTTTTGATTCTTTTTTGATCAATAAAATATCTCAAAATCAAAATCAAACATTAAAACACTGTGTTGAGTTCTTGTACACATTAGGATATACCAAGATCATCCCACAAGTAAAGAAATAAATATTCTATATACATGTACGTACGTATATATAAAAAAATAAAAAAACCCAGAAGGAAAAAACAAACATTCAACCATACAATGTTTTTAAGAGGACTGTACCTTTATTACAATACCAGTTACCATCTAGTTAAATACTAACAATTGATTAATCTAAGACTTGCTGTCCACTAAATTTAGGGTTGCAACACAGCTGACCAACTACATGTATAGGCCGAGCTGACTGAACAACCTGAATTGAAATATACACAATCATACTCTACACATAAATTATAATAAAACATTTTGATATTATTGAGCGTCCATTCAACGGAACAAACAACCCACACCCTCATATTTGGCATTTAATATTTATATTGGCCAATCTCTGATTAAAATTAGCTCTACTGGTTAATTACTATTAGTAGAGCTAATTTTAATCAGATTGTTTATTAGCCTAATTGCAACTGCAGACTGTAAGACCAGATTATTCCAAAAAAAAAAAGAGAAAAAAAAAAGTAACTTGGCATAAAAGTATATTTGTATGTGCTTAAGGGTGTTAACTTTAAGCTATAATAAAAACTTAGTTTAATAGTTCATTTTGAAATTTCCACACCTATGGACCAAATACCATGGAATGGCCCATTAATTAAATATTATCATACTTGGTGTAGTAATTTGTATATACAGTGAAACCTGCATAAACCAGACCCTGAACAAACTGGATTCCTGTCAAAACCGGTCACACATGTAGCCCCATTTTTGGTAAATTGTAAAACGCAACCTTATAAACAACAGATCCTATCTAAATAATTATTTGATTCCTGGTATGATCCGGTTTAGACCGATTTCACTGTGTATATATGTATAAAAAATATTATTGTTTGTATAGTTTTAAGACTTTTACATCCCAGACATATATTCTTGGAAAAAAACACCCCAGAAGCAAAATCATTGGAAAAATTAAGAAAATAAATTTACTCAGCGTTGTTAAAAAAAAGTAAAAATTAAATCCAAAGTGATTCTGGACGGACAATCCAATTCTATGTTTGCAGCAGCTAAAATTGAATTTTACCTCCCAATAGCCATGTACATGTATGTATCAAACAAATATATCGGATATCGGCTTTATTTTGTGACGGTAAGAATTATATTACAATTAAGGATTGTCTGTTGTTTCTTTTACGTTCATCGGGGTATGAACAAAAAAAATCATCCGGAAACTGTGAATCGGCGAATTTCTCACATAATTTTGCGGATGATTTTTTTTTTTCATACCCAGATGAACGTAAAAGAAACAACAGACAATACTTATAATTAAATTTGAATGATACATGCTAATAATAACACTAAAAAATCATACTTTATTTTGAATTATTTTTTATCCATAAACAATAACGCTCATTAAGACAACTTGCCCATATAAAATGATGTCATCACATATGACGTTCCCTGACGATGTAATTTTTACGTTCATCGAAAAATGAACAAACTCCTGTTGCTACGTCTGGACCAATCGGATGATGTTACGTTGTAATGAATGTAACAGAAATTTAATTATTGCATGCAGAACCAAAAATGTCCGTCTATGTCGGTTATTGATAATGATCAGTGACAAGTTAATTATTGCATGCAGAACCAAAAATGTCCCTCTATGTCGGTTATTGATAATGATCAGTGACAAGTTAATTATTGCATGCAGAACCAAAAATGTCTCTCTATGTCGGTTATTGATAATGATCAGTGACAAGTTAATTATTGCATGCAGAACCAAAAATGTCCCTCTATGTCGGTTATTGATAATGATCAGTGACAAGTTAATTATTGCATGCAGAACCAAAAATGTCCGTCTATGTCGGTTATTGATAATGATCAGTGACAAGTTAATTATTGCATGCAGAACCAAAAATGTCCCTCTATGTCGGTTATTGATAATGATCAGTGACAAGTTAATTATTGCATGCAGAACCAAAAATGTCCGTCTATGTCGGTTATTGATAATGATCAGTGACAAGTTAATTATTGCATGCAGAACCAAAAATGTCCCTCTATGTCGGTTATTGATAATGATCAGTGACAAGTTAATTATTGCATGCAGAACCAAAAATGTCTCTCTATGTCGGTTATTGATAATGATCAGTGACAAGTTAATTATTGCATGCAGAACCAAAAATGTCCGTCTGTCGGTTATTGATAATGATCAGTGACAAGTTAATTATTGCATGCAGAACCAAAAATGTCCGTCTATGTCGGTTATTAATAATGATCAGTGACAAGTTAATTTAATGTTAGTACACATGTATCAGTTAATTACATATGAATTATAAATAAAGTATCAAGAATTAATTGAAATTAATTATATACATGTAAACAATTAATTCGATACCCGTTATCAATTATTACATTAAATTTTTCAATGCATGCATACATGTATCAAGAATTAATTGTCAATTATACCTATAAGTAAATAGTTGATAAAATATCAATTAGCAATTTTATACGCCAATTTTCAGATATTAACAAATGTGAATTTTCTTCAAAATTATTAAAATATGGTTAATTTAATTAATATTTTATTAGCGAAAGAGTAAATGTTGAAGCCATTTTGAATACAAAAAATTAGCAATGGACAATGTGAGCCCTGATAAACCCCCCCTTTCAATTCTCATCATTTAAAAATTAAAATAAATACAGTCAAGTACATACATGTGTATATACCAAACATGCTTAGAACGAACTACAGCACAGAATGAACTGATCGTAAAGTCCTGTTAAAGTCGTAAAGTTATCTCCCTATACATTAATAACCAACTTATAGAAATGTGTACAACCAACTACTGCTATAACGAACTAACTATATCATGGTCCCTCCTGGTTTGGTATAACTTATATATAACCGTATAAGAGTACTTTACTGTATATTACAAAATACTTGGTGCATTGATACTGTTGATATAACCTGGTACATACCACAGGTACCCCCAAACAGAAACTCCTAGTACATATACTATAGTTACATATACATACATGTGGTTTGTGGTTCTTTATTATATAACGTAAGTATAACATTAGCCCGAGTACTCTTAATGTAGAGGGCTAGATGGACATTTGGACAGATATGTAAGGGCTAAATGTCTGTCTAGCCCTCTACAGAAAGAAAGAAGTGTTTTATTTAACGACGCACTCAACACATTTTATATATGGTTATATGGCGTCAGACATATAGTTAAGGACCACACAGATTTTGAGAGGAAACCCGCTGGCACCACTACAAGGGCTACTCTTTCCGATTAGCAGCAAGGGATCTTTTATTTGCGCTTCCCACAGGCAGGATAGCACAAACCATGGCCTTTGTTGAACCAGTTATGGATCACTGGTCGGTGTGAGTGGTTTACACCTACCCATTGAGCCTTGCGGAGCACTCACTCAGGGTTTGGAGTCGGTATCTGGATTAAAAATCCCATGCCTCGACTGGGATCCGAACCCAGTACTTACCAGCCTGTAGACCGATGGCCTAACCACTATGCCACCGAGGCCGGTATATACTATAGTTACATATACATACGTGTCATACATACATGTGTACATGTGGTATCTGGCTCTTTATTATATGACGTAAATATAACAGCCCGAGTACTCCATGAACTGGCGACAGCGGGTTTCCTCTCTCAATATCTATGTCTGGTCCTTAACCATATGTCCGACGCCATATAACCATAAATAAAATGTGTTGAGTGCGTCATTAAATAAAACATTTCCTTCCTGACTGTAAAGGGCTAGACGGGACATTTGGACAGATATGTAAGGGTTAAATGTCTGTCTAGCCGTCTACAGTTAAGAGTACTCGGGCTACATGTAGTATAACATATCAGATGTTATTGTTTAGCGATACAGGGCTAGCTCTGATACTAGCCAAATTCTCCAATTGCGAATTTCAAAAACAATTGGCAAAATTTTATTTTGATTTGGTGAAATAATTTTATGTAATAAAATTCCATTTTGATACAAAATAACTGTGTTTTTGCCATTTTTGAAGTTTAATAGATAATTTGGCGAAATTTTCTGCTGACCCAGAGAAAGCCCTGGGGATACCTGTGGTATACAGACACAGATGAACATAAATATATAATGTACATGATGTACACAATGTAGAGATATCTATTTTTTACATCCAGTATATCACACCTGTAACATAAGAAAAATACATAATAATAATAATGTATACAAATATACATAACATTTATATGCACCAAGAATATCAATACAATTACATGTATGTATTCATACTCATTTTGATTTCAAAGCAATATTTTATCCAGTATATATATATATAATAAAAAGTTTGTAAAGTTTGTTTTGTTTAACGACACCACTAGAGCACATTGATATATTAATCATCGGCTACTGGATGTCAAACATTTGGTAATTTTGACACAGTGTTAGAGAGGAAAACCCGCTAAATGTTTTCATTAGTAGCTAGGGATCTTTTATATGCAAGATTCCAGACAGGATAGCACATACCGCAGTCTTTTATATACCAGTCGTGGTGCACTGGCTGGAACAAGAAATAGCCCAATGGGCCCACCGACGTGGATCGATCCCAAACCGACCGCGCATCAGGCGAGCACTCTACCACCGGTCTATGTCCCGTCCCTATATGTAATAATTGCAGAACCGGTAATTAATTAAAAAGAAGAACATCGCATAATTAAATGTTACGCCTATCATAAACAGATTCGGAGTTATAATGCACCACCCATACATGTACGTAGATGTTCATCTACATGTATATGCATGTTAATATTTTTTGATTAATTAAATTTTTAAAAATCTTATAAAAGAAATAATTTGTCTTTAAAAAAAATTATACATGTAATAAGATTTTTGTACATAAAATAAAGAAATTTAATTCAATAAATTTAAAATGTTAAAAATACATTAAAATGAACAGATGCATCTATATATCAAGTTTCATGACCTTGAAGTTAGAGCGTGTCAACAATGGAGCTATAAACATGAAAATTCATGCAGAGATAAAATGCAAAAGTTGACACAGTCGCTGCCATTGGAAAAGTAACATCTGTATATTACTTTATGACTCTGTCAAGATAAGACAATGTCTTGTCCAGAATACCAGTACCCTGTGGCATATCTACAGAAAATAGCACCTATGACACACGCTGATATTGCGCCTCTGTCCAAACATCTGACACCCATCTTTCAGAAATAAAATTAACTTACAATTATCAATTTCAAACAGAAACAAATTCGGCATTTAACGATTGAAAATATTGTTTATTATTATTGTTTATTATTTAGACTAATAATTATGACAATCACAGAAGATCATATATCTGAAGAAAAGTATCAAGGATGGCTTGTCTTGACTGTAATAGAAACTGCTTAGTGGTGCCCCCCCCCCTCCCCCATTAAGTGGCGCCCAGGGTACTTGCCATACCTGCGGTATGCCACTGCCAGTACATGTATCAACAAAATGACAGATTTTTTTTTATGAAGAATCATTCTTGTCTATTTAATTAAGGATTGTCTGTTATTTCTTTCACGTTCATCGGGATATGAAAAAAAAAAAAAATCATTCACAAACTGTGTGAATCGGCGAAGCCATTCTCACATAAATTTGCAGATGAACATGAAAAAAAAAAAGACAGACAACACTTATAATTAAATTTGAATGATACTTGCTAAAAACACTAAAACATTATTTTGAATTACTTTTGGTCCATAAACAATATAACGCTCAATAAGATAACAATTACCCATATAAAATGATGTCATCAGATATGACGTTCCGTGACGACGTAATTTTTATGTTCATCAAGAACTTAACAGACTCTTGTTGCTATATACGTCTGGACCAATGGGACATGGTTATGTTGTACCTAAATCCCACCTAAAAAAACCCAAAGCATCTACCAGGAAATTGTGCCAGTGATTCCTGTTGTGCATTGGATCGTCATATTTATTTTAAAATGTAATAAATTAAAAATAAAATAAATTGTTTGACAGAAAACCATGACGTTTGGTACTTGGAGGACATATGTGATGGCAGATTAAACATACTGTAGCTGTGCCCAGCATTATGATTAGTAGGCATATTCCTAAGATCATTTTAAAGGGACATACCCTAATTTCAACCCATGAAAATTAACACTAAGTTTAGTTAATCTACAAACCTGTAACACATTTGGATAAAGTTACAACTGAGTGAAACACGAGTCTGTGACTTTGAAATGGTGAAATACGCTCTAAAAATAGACTAAAACGCGACTCCATAACTGTTACCTCTCTGATGCACGTGCGTTTTCAAAGATATGAGAAATACATTTTGTGATACTAAAAACCCCAGGATGACCAAAGACACTTGGATATGGATATTCTAAACAATAAATGTAAGTGAAGTACGATTTCAGTTATCAAAAACGGCTCTAATACATGTAGTAAAAAATATCCCTTAGTGTTTAGAAACTAGGGTATGTCCCTTTAAGTGCATATTAACTAACCAGCACCACACTAAAGTGGCTCTCAAATATCAGCCGGCGTCCGCGTGATTTTTCTAATCACAGGAGTCGCCGCGGGATTTAGAGCCCGTGGATGAATCGGGCGAATTTCATGTCTGCGACGTGTGCCCTCACATATTAGACGGGGCCCGGACGGTGCCCTTTGAACACTGGATCGCAGTGGAGACAGTGTGGCCGCCAGATCTGGCTGATCAAAGAACAGATCGGTAGGCGTCCTGGCGGAGCCCGGCCGGGCGACTGGTGATTGTTGTCGGGCTTCTCCCCCGGTGTTTGCACCGTGAGTATATATAGACGAGTTGTATAAAGTTGTGGGGGTCGTTTAGAAGCTGCTGGGGGGCCAGCCGAGACCAGCGGGGCGCCCGGCCGATATTACATACAAATCGCCCGGGATCCGTGAGGCTATTGTGAGGTGGCCGTGAAAATCCCACGGCACCCGTAGAAATCGGGCAGCATCCTACTGGATGCCTCGCGAAAATGCCCTTTTTGGCCTGTTTTAGGAGTTGCACTGGCACCGCGACCGATATGTGAGGGCCGCTTTAGTGGGCATATTCCTGTTTTCTGTTCATTTCACAGTATAAAATGAATTTTAAACAGCTCATATGAGAATGACTTAAAGTTTGGAATAATATTTATAAAACTTAAAATGCAGTATATACATTCCAGTATTCAAAAAGAAAAGAAAACAAACAAAAAACAAGTAGAGGTAGGAAATGTGTATATTATGATAAAATTTTAATAGTAGTGTTAATGTGTATATTATGATAACATTTTAATAGTAGTGTTAATGTGTATATTATGATAACATTTTAATAGTAGTGTTAATGTGTATATTATGATAAAATTTTAATAGTAGTGTTAATGTGTATATTATGATAACATTTTAATAGTAGTGTTAATGTGTATATATTATGATAAAATTTTAATAGTAGTGTTAATGTGTATATTATGATAACATTTTAATAGTAGTGTTAATGTGTATATATTATGATTAAATTTTAATAGTAGTGTTAATGTGTATATTATGATTAAATTTTAATAGTAGTATTAATGGGTATATTATGATAAAATTTTAATAGTAGTGTTAATGGGTATATTATGATTAAATTTTAATAGTAGTGTTAATGTGTATATTATGATTAAATTTTAATAGTAGGGTTAATGTGTATATTATGATTAAATTTTAATAGTAGTGTTAATGTGTATATTATGATTAAATTTTAATAGTAGTGTTAATGTGTATATTATGATTAAATTTTAATAGTAGGGTTAATGTGTATATTATGATTAAATTTTAATAGTATAGTGTTAATGGATATAGTATGATTCAGGGCCCTGATTTTCAAAGCTATCTTAACACTACGATATCGTAAAACCATCGTAGGCTATGGCATGCAACGTTGTGACGTCATAGCTTACAACAATTTTACCATATCGTAGGACCAAGATAGCTTCGAAAATCTGTAGGCAATACTGTAAAAACAGTTGTACCACCAAACAAGTAAAAAAACTTTCCAGGATTTGCTGAGTAATTAGTATTGTAGAGATGTATTCAATTTGAACGTGGTTTCTACGAAAGGTAAAATTACATACCCTAAAACCCAGGAAATTAATGGATTTTTAGAAAGATCATAGTAAGAGAACTGCTGGTTAAAATTTGTCAAAGTACAGGAAATTAAGTGTCCAGTTTTATCAGATTTCAAGCCCTAAACTACAAATGTACCTACACATGTACAAGGGGCACTTGACTTAGGATCCGTTTTCGTTTTATACGTACATTGTACCCTCAAGTTATTTTCTGGCAGAAAGCCCGTCAAGTAATCACTATTGCTGTGCCAATTACTTTAATATAACACCAACTCAATTATAACATCCAGAATTCAAGGGCCAGCAGATAGACATGTAATTCTGACGTTTTCTTTAAATATGGTGTTTAAAACACAATCTAGTTTCTACCATTGTAAAATTAAGTGCCGATGTTGTGGCATGCATGTTCTTAACATTAATGATTTAAACAAAAATGCAGACCAAACAAACCATTGAGCACATAGGCGTACGGGCGCCCTTTTTTGTTGTTGTAGGGGAGCAGAATGGCATTTGTCCAAATCAAACGCCCAAATCTGAACAACATTTATTCATATTAGCATTACTACCAAACAGCTATATAGGGTTGCAAATAATTCACTACACATTTTTACATGGATTACAACTAATTGTGAGGGTAGAACGATGCAAATACGTGGTGAAAAGGTTTCAGGTTAGCACATTTTGCCCGAATATCTATATCATTTTTGCCCGAATATCTCTATAATGTTTGCCCGAATATCTCTATAATTTTTGCCCGAATATCTCTATAATTTTGCCTGAATTTGAGGTTTTGCTCCTCCTGGCCCTTATGCTGTTGAGTATCATTATAACCAATGTGTAATGGATCCCAATACAATGCACTTTTCTGTACAGTTTTCTAAACTGCATGAAAAAACCCACTGTCTTAGGCCCAAAACACACCAGGTCTGGCGAGTATGCTGCCAGTCCAAAACGAATGTGACAAAACACACCGAGTCTGTGCTGATGTCAACTACAGATCTGGCACCAGACGTCATAGAACATGTGCTATATTTTCATACTGCCATACTGGCAGCTGCACAATGTTCGAACCGTACTCATTCATTTTTCTTATTAACCAACAGGAAAGGTATATATTAATCAATGTGGATTTATCATACTTATTGTTGATGTTTATAAAGTAAATTTATCTAAAGATATAAACACATTAATATGCATTGATAACAGTTACAGACCCAGACATCAAAATACACATGGTGTCTGTGCCACATTTGCCACACCCAGATGTCAAAATACACATCATGGCGTCTGTGCCACATTCGCCAGACGTCAAAATACACATGGCGTCTGTGCCACATTCGCCAGACCTAGACCCAGACCCAGACATAAAAATACACATGGCGTCTGTGCCACATTCGCCAGACCCAGACCCAGTGTGTTTTGGGCCTTATGCTTCTGGGAGGAACCCCTTTTCATCAGTTATAGTGTTTGACTTGTGACGATCATTACAATAAATATTTCTACACCCCAGACCCTCTGTTATGTAAAGCCCTCAACATATTCTATAACACTGTCCACTGATGCATACACAACCATCACCACAGATTTGGTCTTGCAAATCTGTAAAACCCGAGTCGAGAATTTCTTATAAATATATATATCCTTGCAGTCACAATCTGTCGGTGGTTTGAAGCTATTTGAAGAGCTGATCACACCTGAAAGAAGAGAAAACAACAAATGTAAAAAAAACCCCTAAAAACACCACAGTTATCAGCCCGAGTACTCTGACTGTAAGAGAGCTAAACGGACATTTGAATGGTTATCAGTCCGAGTACTCTGACTGTAAGAGAGCTAAACGGACATTTGGACGGTTTTCAGTCCGAGTACTCTGACTGTAAGAGAGCTAAACGGACATTTGGACGGTTATCAGCCCGAGTACTCTGACTGTAAGAGGGCTAAACGGACATTTGGACGGTTATCAGCCCGAGTACTCTGACTGTAAGATAGCTAGACGGACATTTGGACGGTTATCAGCCCGAGTACTCTGACTGTAAGATAGCTAGACGGACATTTGGACGGTTATCAGCCCGAGTACTCTGACTGTAAGAGAGCTAGACGGACATTTGGACGGTTATCAGCCCGAGTACTCTGACTGTAAGAGAGCTAGACGGACATATGGACGGTTATCAGCCCGAGTACTCTGACTGTAAGAGAGCTAGACGGACATTTGGACGGTTATCAGCCCGAGTACTCTGACTGTAAGAGAGCTAGACGGACATATGGACGGTTATCAGCCCGAGTACTCTGACTGTAAGAGAGCTAGTCGGACATTTGGACGGTTATCAGCCCGAGTACTCTGACTGTAAAAGAGCTAGTCGGACATTTGGACGGTTATCAGCCCGAGTACTCTGGCCCACCGATGGGGATTGATACCACATCAAGCAAGCAATTTACCACTGGGCTACATCCCACCCTGTATTGTGAATCATTCGCAATTTATGTAGTTCTGGAGCAGCTACTAAGGGAGAGAACTCTTGTATTACTTTACCTCTGTCTATGTTTTCTTGTTCTTTTTCTCTTTCCCTTTCGACAGGTTAATTAAACTAAGTATTGTGAATGACTTCATAATTTACTTCTGGAGAAGCTACCATGGGAGAAAACTCTGAATAACCTTACCTAAGTCTACTTCTTCTTCTGTTTCTTCTGTTGTTCTTTTTCTTTCCTTTGTTGTTTTAATTTCTTCTTGTCTTCTTTAGCTCGTTCCTTTTGCCGCAGACTGGCTATCAGTTTGTATGAGAAGAATACTGAAAAAAAAAAAAATGAAACAGAAATTTAGTGGGTTTCTTTTTCTTTAAACCAAAGTATGCAAACATGTGTGGGGTGGAATCTAACTCAGTTGGTAGAGTGCATGCCTGAGACCCATGGGTCGGAAGATCAAACCCTATCTGTGGACCCATTCCCTGGTTGGATTTTACACCATCCTAAGCAGTATCCTACGAATGGTATATCAAAGGACGTGTGATGTGCTAGATCTCATCAGTGGGAAAAGGAAGGAAGGAAATGTTTTATTTTACGACACACTCAACACATTTTATTTATGGTTATATGGCGTCAGACATATGGTTAAGGACCACAGAGGTACTGAGAGAGGAAACCTGCTGTCACCACTTCATGGGCTACTCTTTTCGATTAGCAGCAAGAGATCTTTTATATGCACCATCCCACAGATAGGATAGTACGTACCACGTCCTTTGTTACACCAGCTGTGGGTCCACCGACGGGGATCGATCCTAGACGCTTTACCACTGGGCTATGTCCCGTCCCTTTGTCAGTGGGAAAATGCATATAAAAGATCCCTTCCAGCAAATGGAAATACATGAATGTCAAACAGTTCGTAATTTTGACATATAGTCTTAGAGAGGAAACCTGCTACATTTTTCCATTAGTAGCAAGGGATGTTTTATATGCGCCATGCCCAGTGGTAAAGCGCTCATTTGATTCACAGTCGGTCTGGGATTGGCCATTTCTCGTCCGAGCCAGTGCAACACATCTGGTATACCAAAGACCATGGTATGTGCTATCCTCTCCTGTCTGTGGAATAGTGCATATGAAAGATCCTTTGCTATTGATGGAAAAATGTAGCAGGTTTTTTCTATAGGGTGTATACTACTAAATCAAATCCCATAGACGACAATAGTAACGTATGTGGCAAAAACTCCTACCTGCAGCATATCAATCGAAAGTGAATCAGAAAAAAATTGGGGGTCATGCTGCTCATTTCAGAGATAACTATGACTACCTACATGTAGTTCAGCACAAAATTTGAGTACTTTTTTTTTACAGGTACCCCTAACATTTTTCAAGCACATGGCTAATTGACACAGTGGTACTAGATGAAATAAAATTGTATACGTTTTTTGCCCAGATGAAACTAACTTTTTTTGACACCCAACACACTCACATTTATCACCAATCACAGGACTTGTGGTGTTAACTTCTCTATCAAAAGTTGGATGCACCTCGAACTTTGACCCAGCGGGAAGTTATTTGGTTTAGTACTACCTTTAAGACTATATGTTAGAATTACCAACTGACTGACCTCCAATAGCCAGTGATACATGTAGCAGTAATAAATATATTTTGTAATTAAGTGGTGTTTTATATCTGATGTGTGTGTGGGGTTAATGATAGTGCTGATCCAATCATGTGTATCGGTACATTATGCTCCCGAATCAGGAACCAGAGTGAAAAATCAATGAACAGACAGCAACAGATGTTTTATAGTTAATCAAGCTACATTGTATCTTCCTGCAATCTGAATACATATACATCAGCTGAGCATTCTGTGTGTTACAAAACCTGGGGCGGGCATTCTGTGTGTTACTCACACCTTGAGAAGGGCATTGTGTGTGTTCCACACCCTGGGGCGGGCAGATCTAAGTTTTCTGGTGAGAGAGACGTCCAGATAAAAAAAAAAAAAAAAAATGTTTTGTTTAACAAGACCACTAGTGCACATTGATTAATTAATCAGTGGCTATTGGATGTCAGATATAAGGTAATTTTGACATATAGTCTTAGAGAGGCAACCCACTATATTTTTCCAAAAGTAGCAAGGGATCTTTTATATGCACCATCTCAGACAGGATAGCACATACCACAGCCTTTGTTATACCAGTTGTGATGCACTGGCTGGAACGAGAAATAGCCCAATAGACCTACCAACGGGGAAGAATAAAAAAAAACATCGAAAAAGAGTAGGCCATGAAGTGGCGACAGCAGGTTTCCTCTCTCAATACCTGTGTGGTCCATAACCATATGTCTGACCCCATATAACCGTAAATAATATGTGTTGAGTGTGTTGTTAAATAAAACATTTCCTTCCTTTTAAAAATGTATGTGCGTCTAAGAAGTACACATGTAACGGTTATGGAGTGGAGTTCTATATATAGTCTATTTTAAAGGATATTTCACCATTTCAACGTCACAGACTCATGTTTCACTCAATTGTAACTTTATCCAAATGTGTGACAGGTTTGCAGAGTAACTGAACTCAGTGTCCATTTTCAGGTCGAAACTAGGGTCTGTGCCTTTAAGACGAGGTGATTGGGAAAATATCACAGCAAGTAAAAAAATACTTGGGACATTTTTTTTCTGGCCACTTAATTATGCATGACGCGTACACCACTGTAGAAATAATGTATTAATTACAATTAACAGACATATATTAAATATATACATACTGGGAATTTTTGGCACAGAAATTGGGAATTTTAAGCACCACTTTCTTTTGGGAAGGGGCCTATATGTTCGGACCCACAGAACGCCTGGAAAAATCCCTGCATATCGTCCCAAACATCTATTATAATGACTTGTATAATTAGCATAAACATGTAGATACATTGTTCCTGTTACATACTCCGGGGTGAATTGATTTAATTTTGCTAAATAACAGTGGGTCAAATGATCTACATGAATATGTATAATATTAATATGAATAAACACGGGGAATCTGCAACTGATATATGATACAAAGAAAGAAATGTTTTATTTAACGACGCACTCAACACATTTCATTTTACGGTTATATGGCGTCAGACATACGGTTAAGGACCACACAGATTTTGAGAGGAAACCCGCTGTCGCCACTACATGGGCTACTCTTCCGATTAACAGCAAGGGATATTTTATTTGCGCTTCCCACAGGCAGGACAGTACAAACGGAGCTCACATGTTGGGGTTTTATTGGTAATTTTACAGTAAATGAAGATCTATCAGGAAATGAATGCTTATTTAATAATACCTCCCAAGATTATAGGCGGCCGCTATTATTAGCCTAATAATATTAGATGCATGTCTAATATATGGTATTCTTACACGCCCATTGGTGAGAACACCATGTGTTATTTTTTATAACACCTAGTTGTTTACACATGTACATGTGTTAACAATTTCAAGACATACTCAACTGGCTGCCCCTAGGTGATGACCAGGGGCCTAATTCACAAAACTCTCTTAGGCTCTGCTAGACAAGAAAGCATCATCTTTGCAAGTCTTTTTGCATTGCACTGCGATATCGCAAAGCTGCGAGAGTTTAGTGAATTGGGTCCCAGGTCTCCAAAGCCATACGTCCAATAAAAAAGCAGCATGGCGGAAATCAATTACACTGTGACTATAGTTAACCTGTCAATCATGTGCCTGTGACACATAAGTCAGCTACAAGTGCAAAGGGTTGTAAATATCTTTTAGTCAATAAAGATGTTTTAATTTGCTTTAAAAATGTTTTTTGAGGATATGTAAGAAATAGAATAATACATTTGTGTCCGTTAGATACCATTTATCTCAAGACTTATTGTTTAAAAATGCATGAATGTCCCTTTCACTTGTTAAATACCATTTATCTTACGAGTTGTTTTAAAATGTATCTAAAGGCCACTCATGTATAATTCTCCATTTACAGGGACAGACCCTTGTTTTTAAACCCTACAGCGGGGGACGCCGTGGTAGGGTGCTGTTTTGGGTGCGGTAGGGCGTAGGCGGTTTTGACCAATAGAATGCCTGGTAGGAGGCCTCCCCCCCCCCCCCCCCCCCCCCCGGCGCGCCTTCCCCGTGGAAATCCGGCCGGCTTCTGGCCTTACCCTGGGGTTACGCGCGGGCTGGATTGGACGCGATGCCCCGCCCGCCTATACCAACCTCCTTCCCTAGGGCTAAAAGATAGGCTAATAAAATGTATAATTTGTTTCAATTTATGATTATTTTAATAATAAACATTTGAACAGCCCGATCAAAAATGACACCAACTAATAAATAAGATAAATGATATAGCCTGACTACAAAATTTATGGTGTTTTTAAACAATAAAGAAACATAGGTAATATATCATTTTGATATATATAAGTAAAGTTAAATGCAGTTGTCCCTGTTAATGGAATTTTATATTTAACGTCTTACCAATTATTATATGTCCCCATCATACAAACACACCCCCCTCCCCCCTTCCGCCATGGAACCGTGGGCTGACGATGTCAGAACGCGGATCCATGGTGGACGTGCCTGAACCGTTTTGGATAGGGGCACGCGAAAATAGTTACCACTCCCACTCCTACAGCATATTTTTCACTATTATTCTCTATGTAAAGGATGATCTATCAGGAAAAGAATGCTTATTTAATAGTGCCTCACAAGATTATAGGCTGCAGCTATTATTAGCCTAATAATATGAGATGCATGTCTAATATATGGTATTCTCAATATCTGATCTATAGAGAAAAGGAAGTCTATGGCAATAACACCCCAGGACAATTTAAAACCCTTTGCTCAAAACAGGAAGTAAAATGATTGCCTGGTTGTTGTTTTTGTTTTTTTGTGTTTTTCCAATAGCTGGTCAAAACAAAAAAGTCCTATAAAAAATATGGCCTGCTGGAAATAAGACAGCATGTACGGGGTGAGTGGAGAGGAAGGCAGGGGAGGGTTTGGGACAGTGTGTGGAGAATTAGGACCTTTGAGATGTATGTTATCTACACCACAAACAAACAGATGAGATATTTGTACACACAAGGTACATGTATCCCTTGAAAATTACCCCAAAAAAATTGGTGGTTTTAGCAGATAATTTTTATTTTGCTTACAGTGTTTCTGCCAGAAAGACATTTGTGGGTATGGCGCTATGAAATTGAATATTTACAATGTGTGTGCTGAATGCAATAGAGGGTATTGGGTGGGAGGGGTGGGGGGGGGGGGGTGGGGGGGGGGGCTCTCTCCCAGAAAGAAAATGGGTTAGGGTTAGGTTTAGGGTTAGGGTTAAGAAAATCATACAATAATGATAATTTATGAGTAATTATTTTTGTCAAAAGATAAACTTACAAAAATAAAATTTGCTCCATGGCGCCATACCCATTTTACCCTCTGGCAGAAACCCTGGCTTGCTATATAGGTAAAAAAAAAATAGACTGCTTTTCACTTGGGCCTTTTTTCCAGCCCTTACACATCAGTTATTTGGAATTCAACATATGGTTACAGGCTATAGTACATTTGTATCTCTATACATTGTCTGAAATGAGAGGACAGCTTTCCCATAAACCAAACAGGATAAACAGCTTCGTTTGCATGTACCACAGCCATTACAGTACTAAGTCATAGGGTACTGCATGTGACATAAACCATATTTAAATGTTATCCGTTATAAAGTTCTACAATACATAAATGTACATAGATGTACACAATATTCAACTTTTAAAAATCACAATTTGTGGTGAAGGGATGAGCACAACATGTTTATACATGCATGCACTGAAACATTTCATATTAAAACTTTAAAATAGCAACAGTGCATATATGCCATATAAAATGTACAGAATTCCATATTGGCTGTAGCATTAAATATTATTACCCATATGGTTAAAAATATCTTGGTACATATCAAAGTGATACGTCCCATTATTACAGAACATCAAGTGGGACGTAACACTTCATGATGTCATCGATTGATGCACTACAACCTTACAGGAACGTCAACCAAACCAGTTGAGTGATATAAATTAAGATCGATTATGGGTAATAAATAGGATATTAATTAAACTTGCTACCATTTCTTATCATGTTTATGTCCCTCGTGAAATAATTGTCACTGTCACTCGCTAAGTTTGTGACAACTGAAAATTATTTCACTCGTGACATAGACATGATACAAAATGGAAGCTCGTTTAATATCCTACAATTATAAATAAACATCTCCATCATAAAGAAGTCTTTTAATGCCCGACCCATTTCATATTAAAACTCAGTATTATACATAAACCATTAAATATTTTTTAATAATAATTAAATTTGGTTACAGTATTAAATATTATATTTAATACATGCGTGTTTATCACAGTCTTAATGCACCAACCTATCTCATATTTAAACACATATACACCATATATTATACCCACACATACAGTAGCATACAAAATTGCAAATTAAGTTTTTAATAGTAATAATATAGTTACCGTACCTATTACTGTTATAGGCATATTAAAGATTATATTTAACGATATGCGTGTTTATCATAAAGTTTTAATATGCACCAACCTATTTCAAATCTGAACTTTACATAACATGTAACAGTATAACATATACCCACATGTAGCATACAAAATTCCAACTTAATTTTTTAATAGTAATAATAGTTACCTAAAACTGCTCCAGAAATACCAGCGAAAATCAACAGCATAATCAAACTATAAAAGTTCCCCATGATCGCTTCTCCAGTGCTCGGGTGATGGGTGGTGTTTGACGAAGCCATATTGCAGTATGGAGTGACAGAAAGTGTCAACTAGCGGAGTGGCAGAACATAGATTTGTACCCACTAGGAGTGACAGAGCGTAGAAATTAATCCACTAGGTGTGACAACATAGAAATTAATCCACTAGGAATGACAGAGTGTAGAAATTAATCCACTAGTAGGAATGACAGAACGTACGAAAGTTGTCCGTTAGGAATGACAGAAGGAAGAAATGTGTCCACAGGAAGCACAAGAATGTAAAAATGTATCCACTAGGATAGACAGAATGCAGAATTGTCTCCTGGAGGAGTGACAGATTGTAGAAATGAGCCGACCACGCACTAACATATGTTGGAGATAGTCCACTGTGTCCTAATGAGCTGTGTGTCTATACAGCACGTGGCTGTTCTGGTGTCAAAGCTATCAGAGCAGAGAGAAACAACATGTGGTAAACTCACAGATAGACACATGTACATGTGGACAGGTTAATGTGGGTCAAAGGTCATGTGGGTCACACACAGGTATATATATATATATATATATATATACTGTTGTGACAGTGGGTAGTGCACGTAAAGCCCTATGACCTGGGTAGTATTTTATAACTGCATGGTTTGTGTTATACATGTATGTATTTGGTAACTGTTGTCTTGCAAATAACCAGATTAACTTTAATTTAAACAACATATGTTTTATGTATATGTAGTATGTACTTAACAGCTTTCTTTTCCTCAAACATGCATTGGTTTGATAGAGAGAATGAAAGAAATGTTTTATTTAACGATGCACTCCAACACATTTTATTTACGGTTATATGGCATCAGACATATGGCTAAGGACCATTCAGATACTAAGAGAGGAAACCTGCTGTCGCCACTTCAAGGCCTACTCTTTTCGATTAGCAGCAAGGGATCTTTTATATGCACCATCCCACAGCCTTTGGTATACCAGTCGTGATATACCAGAGAGAGAGAGAGAGAGAGAGAGAGAAAGAGAGAGTGAGAGAGAGAGAGAGAGAGAGAGAGAGAGAGAGCACATTGATTTATTAATCATCAGCGTTTGGTAATTTGACGTATATGTATAGTCTTAGAGAGGAAACCTGCTACATTTTGCCATTAGTAGTGCGCACGCGCATGTATGCTTCTGTGTGTGGGTGGGTGCGTGCGTGTGTCCCCAATAATACAAGATGGATGCA
The DNA here is from genome assembly GCF_016097555.1 of Gigantopelta aegis. Classification (NCBI taxonomy): domain Eukaryota; kingdom Metazoa; phylum Mollusca; class Gastropoda; order Neomphalida; family Peltospiridae; genus Gigantopelta; species Gigantopelta aegis. The sequence continues at coordinate 22,884,245 of NC_054703.1, read as the reverse complement.
CTTCAGCTGTTTGTCCAGGACAGTGGGTTAGTTGTTAGCGAGAGAGAGAAGAGGGTGTAGTGGCCTTACTCCTACCCTGTGTAGTGGCCTTACACCTAATCACTGAGTTGTTAAACTCAGTGGGTAGGTGTAAGCCAGTACCGGGAGGCGTACTCTTTACCTACCAGCCGTATGTCTGATGGCTTAACCACTACACCACCGAGGCTGGTGGCCCAGGATTTTCAATTACAATGACTTTATAAATGAATGAATGAACGAATGAATGTTTATCAACACTCACAGAATGTAAAAACTCATCAGCTGTTGGATGTGAGACGGAAATATTGTTTAAATTAAGAATGAAATTTATATAATTATTTAAATGAATTCATGAATAAATGAATGAGTACTTTACATATGGAAATGAATTAATACATCGGCTACTGGGTGTCAAACAAAGCTAGCTATACATGTAGTTCCAAAATGACTAATTACCTCTGGTGAGAAACTGCCATTATGCAACTTTGATATATATATAATCTATATTTAGTCCAACTAATAGCAATAAGTAGTATGGTAATTCAAGTTGCTTGGCATAGCCTGTGTTACATGATCGCGGGATGAATAACCGTCATTCCTTCCTGTATTCAGGCTATTTCCAACATGATACATGTATGTTATTCTATTTCAGATCTGTACTCAACCTGTATTAGATGTACATTTAAAAAAAATAAAAAAATAAAAACATAATTGATATTTCCTAACCATAAAATTTCATACACTTTTTATACATCAGGGGTGGGAATTGGTGAAATGTAAAAAAAGAGAAATTTAGAGGGGTCCCAGAAATTCTTGAAATCCTAGGTTAAAATCTGTGCCATCTGACACATTTTGGAGGAAAGGGTGATTAAAATGTGAGGAAACGGAATGTTCCATTAGAAAAAAACAGCTGATCCGAGAATTCCCACCTCTGGTACATGTTTTCTTTTCTCATGTACACACATAGGAGAGAATACTAGTGTTGTATATCACATATGGGATATTACTTTAAAGATATCTGATTGGCTGCTCCACAGTAGTGACTTCAATGCCAAAGCCACTCTGACCAATGAAAATAATATTAATGAAATATGTTGCTCTTAATTAATGTGTAAAAGTTTGTTTTGTTTAACAACATCACTAGAGCACATTGATTAATTAATCATGGGCTATTGGATGTCAAACATTTGGTACTTCTGCATGGCACATAGGCATCAGAGGAATCATGCCACATTTTTTCTAATGCAGCAAGGGATCTTCTATATGTACATGCATGTACTTTCTCACTCAACCGATTTAGGTCAGGTCAGAGTGTTTAATGTGCACATTCAGAACAAGCTGTTGTAACGCACGCCTGTCCTGGGCACATTTAGGAGGGACCTCAATAACATGAGGCATAATGCCAAGGGAACTTTGGGGGAGGTTTGGAGTGGGATCGTAAAAAAATTGATATATAATAAAATTATAACCGTCGCAAAATTTAGGGAGGGGGTCGGGCACCTGGGGCGCCCCCTAGATCCGCCTCCGATATATATATGTATAAATTTTATTATAATATCTGACTTTTATTAATTTTAAATAAATGTACATCGTTTGCTGATATTTGTCATGCAGTACGTTTGTACATGCTGGGACATTTGTGGTGGTGAAGAGGCATTACAAATTAACACTCTTTTGGCAAATTATCATTAATCTTTTTTTTGCAATTGTTCACACTAAAAAAAAATTAAACATGAGTAAAAAAAGGTTTGCTACTCTACATTTGTGAAAATTGGCTAAAGCAAAATTTGTTCCAGTGTGATCAAGCCCTGGCCAAGGAAAACATGCATACAAATGTCATGTATAATTCAAAGTTAATTATTCTGAGACTTACCCACAAAGACAGTAACACAAATACCAGGTACAATAAAAAAAAAGTGTTTTTGATTAACGACACCACTAGAGAACAATGATTCATTAATCATCGGCTATTGGATGTCAAACATATGGTCATTTTGACACAGTCATAGAGATGAAACCTGCTATGTTTTTCCATTAGTAGCAAGGGATTTTTTATATGCACTATCCCACAGACAGGATAGCACATACCACGACCTTTGATATACCAGTCGTGGTACACTGGCTAGAGCGAGAAATAGCCCAATCGGTCCACTGACGGGGATCGATCCTAGACAGACCGTGCATCAAGCGAGCGTTTTCCCACTGGGCTACGTCCCACCCTAGGTACAATAAAGGGGGCTTGATACGCGGTTGGTCTAGGATCGATCCCCGTCGGTGGACCCATTGGCCTATTTGTCGTTCCAGCCAGTGCTCCACAACTGGTGTAACAAAGGCCGTGGTATGTACTATCCTGTCTGTGGGATGGTGCATATAAAAGATCCCTTGCTGCTAATCGGAAAGAGGAGCCAATGAAGTGGTGACAGCGGGTTTCCTCTCTCGATATCTGTGTTGTCTGTAACCATATGTCCGACGCCATATAACCCTAAATAAAATGTGTTGAGTGCGTCGTTAAATAAAACATTTCCATTCCATTCTTTCCCATAACACCTCGGGTGTACTTTTTCTATCCCACATGACCACATATTATGGAGTCTTATATTCTATCACGGTCAAAGTTAATTATTCTGAGACTTACCCACAAAGACAGTAACACAAATTCCAGGTATGATAAAGACAGCATCGTGCATTCCTTCCTGAACAACCTGGTCTCCATATTCTATCATGGTGAAACGTTTAGTTAAAACTAAAATATAAACGTCAAACTACAGGTTTTCTGTGGTATCATACAAGCCAGCTGGGACGTACTCACGTAGACGACAAACCATGAAGAATCAGATTTTTTATTTCATTAGGATCAGAAAAATCCACCTGTCGCCATCAACATGGTAACACACCTGTTGTTAGTGGGGTCGTCTCAAAAAACATAATGTTCAGTTATATGTATGATCTACGACAGAGGAGGATTCATTTATCATTGGCTATTGGATGTAAAACATTTCCTAATCTTTTACCTGTAGTCTTATAGGAAACCTGCTACATTTTTGGTGCTTTTCCACAAACTTAACAGCACACACCGCCAGTGCTGTCAAGTCTCACGCACTCGACGTGAGATTCACGTATTTGAACGTCGTTTCACGCTCTCATGCCAGTACATGATTTTCTCATGCATTTTAAACATTATAGCAAAACAAATTCATACATATATATTTTTGTTGTTCATTCAATCTCGACGACCGACAAACTAGCCTGCAACTGCCGGCCGGTCCGATTAAGCATCGTAAGGCATTAAAATCATATAACAGGTGTCCATATTGTTTAATATGGCCCCCCATACTCTAAGTTAGGGGAGCAATTAATCACTCCCTTCACAGGCGTTTCTGCCAGAAAATAATTTGAGGTTACATAATAAAAATAGACCATAAATGTCCCATCTACATGGTGACAGGTTTGAAATGTTTTGAAACTGGAAACTGCACTTCTACAAATTTTGAACAGCAGTTCTCTTACTATCATTTGTCAAAAAAATTATAATATATATATATATATATCCATTAATTTCCAAGATTTTAGGTTATGTAATTTTACCCTCCATATATTCAGGATATTTCACCGTTTAACGACACCACTAGAGCACATTGATTTATTAATCATCAGCTATTGGATGTCAAATATATGGTCATTTTTGACAGTCATAGAGAAAAAACCCGCTACATTTTTCCATTAGTAGCAAGGGATCTTTTATATGCACCATCCCACAGACAGGATAGCATATACCACAGCCTTTGATATATCAGTCGTGGTGCTCTGGCTGTGGCGAGAAATAGCTTAATGGGCCCACCGACGGGGATCGATCCCAAACCAACTGCGCATCAAGCGAGAGCTTTACCACTGGGCTACGTCCCACCTGGATATTTCACCGAAGTCCCATGTCTGGTAAGATTTGGGTTTAATCATAATTATTAATATATTTTCTAAGCCACTGAATGATGCAATACACACACACACACACACACACACACACACACAGTGCAACCTCTCTATACTGGACACCCTCGGGACCAAAACAAAAGACACCACTAACTAGAGCACATTGATTTTTTTTATCTTATCATCGGCTATTGGACGTCAAACATATGGTCATTCTGACACTGTTTTTCTATTTGTGCTTCCTACAGGCAGGAGAGCACAAACCATGGCCTTTGTTGAACCAGTTATGGACCACTGGTCGGTGCAAGTGTTTTACACCTACCCATTGAGCCTTGCGGAGCACTCACTCAGGGTTTGGAGTCGGTATCTGGATTAAAAATCCCATGCCTCGACTGGGATCCGAACCCAGTACCTACCATTCTGTAGACCGATGGCCTAACCACGACTCCATCGAGGCCGGTCCCTCGAGACCAAGTAAAATGTTTGGTTTAAAAAGGTTAGTTCTGTACTGATTTTTTTAAAAAGGACCGTGAAAAATGTCTGGGTTTTGGGAGAATTCCATTTTACAGATTTTATATATATGTACATACATGTACATGTATACTGGGAATTTTTAGCACAGAAATTAGAAATTTTCAGTGCCACTTTCCTTTGGGAATGGCCTACATGTATTTGTTCGAACCCATATAACACCCTGATAAAAGCCTGCTCTAGCAGAAACCCTACCTCAGTTTCATTTCATGGGGACATCAGGTGTTCTTTGTGGTTTTTGAGAAAGTCTTTTTTTGTGTGTTACAGTTTCACTGTTGGAGCACTGTATACGTCAACAGACACGCACACCCATCTGGTACGAGAAGTTCACACCTGTCTGATAGTTCCATCCTTTAGGAACATAATTAATCAGTTAATCAGTTGGACATGTACAATATGCTGAAATAACAGATGTATGCAGTCTAGTTTAGCAAGGTGCAAAAAGGTTTGTTTTCTTTAACGACATCACCACAGCACATTGATTCATTAATCATCGGCTATTGGATGTCAAACATATGGTCATTTTGACACAGTCATAGAGAGAAAACCCACTACATTTTTTCATTAGTATAGCAAGGGATCTTCTATATGCACCATCCCACAGACAGGATAGCACATACCATGGACTTTGATATACCAGTTGTGCACCGGTTAGAATGAGAAATAGCCCAATGGGCCCACCAACGGGGATTGATCCTACCCCGACAGCCCATCCATCACCATAGCTCGAACGTAAGAATTTGTCTCCCATAGCAATTCCTTTTTTAAATTGCCACGGGTGAAATAACCCACCGACGACAATTTTTACCCTGCCTACGGCATTTACCGTCAGTGCAATTGTTAAGTTCAAGCCCTGCATCAGTTGTGTGCAATACCACTGGACATTATCAATTGGACGTAATCTTCTGAAATAACAGCTGCATACAGTGTATATCAAAGCACTCACCCGAGGCACCTGCGACATAGGATCGAACCACCTCAGTGGACACATTCTCTGACTGGGTTTCATCCCCATGCATCACAGCTTGGTTTAATCAGATTAACCGACATCGGTGGTATTGTGGTTAAGCCATCAGACATAAGGCTGGTAGGTACAGGGTTCGCAGCCCGGTACTGGCTCCCACTGACCACAGTCTTCGCCAGGAAAGGCAAGTGATCACTCCCGCTTCCCTCCACACTCGCCTGGAAGGTTTTAGGAGAGTGACAAACTGATCGACTCTCACTAAAATATTTAATGCATTTTATTTGACACATCATGTGATTGCTCGCCTAGAACAATTTCAGGAGAGTCATCTATAGCTCGCCTTGATTTTGCCGATGGCGAGGACTGGACCACGAACAACTCACCCACTGTCCTGGACAGACAGCCCAGATAGCTGAGGTGTGTGCCCTGAACAGTGTGCTTGAACTGTAATTGGATATAAGCACAAAAATAAAATGATGAAAGAAAGAAAATTAGATTAATATAACTTGAAATGCATTTGTGAATATTGACAGCAACTCTACAGCAGCTGTTAATGACAGTACTGAACTGAAACAACCTTCCTGCACTCAGAAAAGACAAGAGTCCCCGTTGTGCCCAAATTAATGAGCGTTAAAGGCTTGACTCATGGATATTGCAGGTTTTAAAATAATTTAACCAGTAATTTTAGCAGTCTCTATTATCTCCCATTCCAGTATACATTTATCTGTTTAATACACATGTAGTGGAAATGGAATTAAGTTGTTTTGTAAATGGGTTACATGTATATGGAAATATTTTTAATAATTAAGTTTTTTATTATATGGGATATTATTTTATTTATATTGGAAACATGAGAATACTAGAAAACAAACCGAATAGAGTATGAGGCATAACGCAGTTATAGGGACGTTTACGATATACACAACACACACATAGACTATATTGGTATACACAGGGTTGAAAATTCACATAAAACTCCTCATCGCCAGGAAGGCCAGTGTAAGAAAAACCTTACTGCATGGACCTTCTCAAATTAAACTACATGTAGCCCTCCAATTATTGCATCAAAATTTAACATGCACAGCCAAAATAAAAACTAGAATGTTCTTTGTTGATTAATAATCATGTGCACATTGTATATATAGGCCATTTGCATAAAAAAAAGGAAGCTATGAATTGGCAGTGACTTACGGTTTCGCCAGATGGTAAAATGAGTATGGTGCCATACCCAAATTTTTGCTAGATTTTTTAAATTTTTTTTAAGAAATCCAGTATAAATAAAATTATCATCAGATTATACAGATTAAATATCATTTTTAATACAGGGGTGACGACAGCATGCTAGAACAGCCAAGGTTTGCAGCTTCACTTGCATTTTCTCTGAAGTAATCGATAATACATTATACAGGGCACAGATTCTAAACGTAGAAAGTCTACGCGTACTTTACCATGGCTGTTCTATCAGTTACCTTAATACTTGTAGGTTAGTCGTTAGTAGACCTATCCATCGCTCTGGGCCCCTGCGCGTGCTGTAACCTCACCGTGGTGCACGGGTGTAACATTCTCTTTGAGAATGGCCAATACAGCACAAATTGAAGTTTAGAGTAAAATTCGGTGTCCGTAAAATTCTGTGATATTTGTATTTGTATTTTTGCACAGTTCTTTACACTGTTTTTGTTTAAACCTTGAATTTTTATATTGATGTTGATCATCACTTTATTTATTTGCATTACCATAGTTTGACACCCAATAGCCGATGTATTTTTCGTGCTGGGGTGTCGTTAAACATTCATTCATTCATTCATTCATTCATTCCATCGCTCTGGGTGGGAGCCGGTACCAGGCTGCAAACCCTGTACCTACCAGCCTTATGTCCGATGGCTTAACCATGACACCATCGAGGCTGGTTTTTGAGGCTATAGTCCATTTATGTTAAAAGTGAATTGATGAATTTGCATGTAACTTTATAACGAATAAATTTAGGTAAAACTCATGAATATATAAACATACATATATTATGTTTTAAACCCATACCAAATAACGTTGTTGTTTTTTTCTTCTAAAAGTCCATTGTACATAAAAAAAAAGGTGACAGACAGCTCTTATTGCTGAGGTGTGTGCCAAGGACACCGTGCTTGAACCATAACTGGATATAAGCATTAAAATAACTTGAAATTAAATAGCCTCAAAATTCATATTTTCTGCCTCAGTCAAATGTAATCTGTGTATGTGTGCATGTGCAAGTGTGTAATTTGCATATTGTAAAGGATACAATATTACTAATAAAATAAATATCAAAAAAAAAATAAGTCTGTGACAAAAAACCCAACCCAAACATTTTACCAAAATATAGAATGTACATTGTTGTCAAACTACAAAAGCATACAATCGTACTTATTGTTTATTACAGTATCTTGAGGCGATTAAAAAAGAAAAAAATGTTTTATTTAATGACTCACTCAACACATTTTATTTACAGTTATATGGCATCAGACATATGGTTACAGACCACACATATATTCAGAGATAAACCCGCTGTCGCCACTTCATGGGCTAATCTTTTCAATTAGCAGCAAGGGATCTTTTATATGCACCATCCCACAGACAGGGTAGTACACACCACGGCCTTTGATATACCACTTGTGGTGCATTGGCTGGAATGAAAAATAACCCAAAGGGCCCACCGACGGGGATCGATCCAAGAATGACTGTGCATCAAGCGAATGTTTTACCACTGGGCTAAGTCCCGCCCCCATATTTCTAGTCAATTAAAAATTTATTAGCAACTATAGTAGTCTGTACTGTTTAAAGTTTTAAAATTGTGTAGCGATCGATGAAACTTGCATTTAGCTAATCATGTCACAATATTATACTGAACAAAATATACCCTGATGATCTTCTACTCCCCCACTCTCGACTTCGCTACAAGTACGATTACTAGATTAGTGCCATGCATGCTGCTCTGAGATAATAAAAAAACCCCAAAACAAACCTAGCCCAGGATTATTATTACTGTGATTTTTATAAATTAACCCCACATTAGCACATTAAAATTATTATGGCATACCCAGTCCATTCCAATAAGCCGACAACTTTAAGATTAAAACAAATGCATGTACGGTACATGTAGTGTCTCCAATAAGTTTTTAGCTTTATTTTTAGAATGCCCTGGCCCAAAACCACAGATCTGGCCTGGTGCTTCAGTGGCAGAAATTAGGAAATATTTTCACTGGCCCGGGGGACTAGTAGCTGTGTAAAGTTACTAGTCCCCAGGAAAAATCACTAGCACCCCCACTTCATTACTGAAGTAATTTGAGAAGATGAAACCTATATGGGATCTAGCAAGTTGATCAAGGATTGAAGATACATTACTATGTTGCTTGTACTTTATCTTTAATGGTGCAAATAAAACTCAGGAATTATCTTTACTGTTACTGAATTATATTATTCTGTCCTAATATACTCGGATGTCCACTGGTAAACTCGGAACTCTCCACTCAAGATGTTTGGAAGCAGCTAGTTAAAATTGATCGATGGCAACATGATCTATTACAATGCATTTAATTAAAGACTGTATTTATTACCGACAAAACGAACACAAAGCACCAACACACAGACATACATTTTCCCTTCGGAATTCAGAAACAAAAAACGGAAAGTTCTGATTGTGTTTGCAGTAAATATCTGGATTTATCAAGACCAAATGAAACTGCGATGCTTTTGACTTTGTCACATTGTCAAAATAGTTTGACTGTCTGCATCATGAATCTGGGTCACAAATGTGCAGTATTACTTGCCCGGGGGACAAGCACCATTTAAATTATACTCGCCCCCAGGGATTTCTACTCGCCCGGGGCGTGGGGGCAAGCGTTTGCTTCTATCCCTGTGCTTATATATAAAACTTCTTGAGTCTAGACTCTGAGACAGTAACACCATGTCAACGCCATACAAATCGCATAAATGTGACAACATTTGCAATTGAGTCTGGACTGTAAAAGTTTTATAAATGCGGGCCGAGATACTGGCTCTGTCAAAATATAGGGCATGTTCTATGTTGTCTGCTGCCAGATCTGTAGTTGGCGTCAGCACAGACAAAGTGTGTTTTGTCACATTCAATTTCAGTGTGTTTCTTTTCTGATTGGTGCCATGCTCTAAAATCTATGGATGCCCTACGGGCTATCTTTGTCAAATCATAGCTGCCAGTAGCCAAAAAAGGTCGCCACGGGTGACCAGGTGACTGTAGTGCACAGGGCACGTTAAGTCAGTATACTTTTCTTAACATACACAGCGAGATGCTTCCCTCTACTTAGCAAACTTAACATGGCGGGGACATTTTTTAAGGTTGGTGTTGAAGATTTATTTTGTTAATAATGATTCAAGTACTTCGATCAGGATTTTGTGAGTACGGTAGGTTATACATTTTTGGTTTGTGTCCATTTGTTGCACTATTTCAGTTGAGAAACATGGTGCCACAAGTTTTGAATATAGGCTATATATAGGGTATGTAACAACATCCAGACGTCCCCTGAGACGGAAGTAAAAAACACACTTACTAATACTACGTCCCTCCGGATGAACTACGTCGATCTTGCCCAACGTCAATCTCGCCGTAAATCCTATTTCCTACTGGGCGAAATCGTGGTACAATTCCAAGTTAATAATTCATTATGTTATTATTTAAATTTTTGTGGCATATTTTATATCCTAATCGGTTCCTCAAAATAAAATGACATTTATCTTTTATTTTGACAGATTCAAATCTCACGCAGTGCGTGAGCACGCTAAATATCATCATTTCCTGTTAGGGCATGAAATGACATGATGCACGAATATTGAGTACACTAAATGAGAATAAGTCTATACATTAATTAATTTTAGTCATGACTATAAACATTTTAAGCATTGTTTATCCATTCCATTTAAATATAATATGTACGCCGACTTCGCCCAATAGGAAATGGGATTTACGGCTATCTCGCCACGGGCGAGATCAACGGGCTCCCTCTGGACTAAGGCAACTGCTAAATTTCAACCCTGTATATGAACATGGCTCCTAGATTGGCTATTTCGTGCCTACTAAAACAGAAGTAAGCATCATCTGGCTCCTGAACAGAAAAAAGTATCGTTGATGGCTGACTGCCCCTTTATTCATTATTGTTCAGTGTTCGAGATTAACAGTATCCCGATATCCCGGGGATACCAGAATTTAATTTTGGATACCAGACTTCAAGAACCCAGTATCCCACCGGGATACCATATAATACTAAATTTTCAGGTGGGATACCAGATTATGAAATGTTAGTATCCAACTGGGATACTGCCCCAAAATTTTAAAGCTGCACACCCTAGTTCCATCCAGCGAAAATAAATTATAATTTGGTTAATCTACAAACCTGTAACACACTTAGATCACGTTTTTATCAAACGGAGTGAAAAAGCAGGTTTTATATCGATAAATTCCATGGGAATCCCCATGTCCCAATTGCTTGAAATAATTTTGAAAGTTAGTATTTTGATGTCACCGGTAGATGTCGCTCGAAGCACAACAATGACTATGTCATGACAAATTTCACAGACTTGGGGTGCGTTTCTTTCACCTCTCCTGGACATGTTCCAACTGTTCTGTCCTGGTTGTATCCCCTCTCCAGATATCGTAAGACTTAGCAAAATTATTGGTTTTAAGGGTTTGTAACGTTTTGTATTGAGACACTTACTTGTCTGAACTTTATTGTTACTGAAAATGTTCACGAACTGTGAAGAAAAATCTCACAAATGAACAACAACAAATCGGATGTTGATAGGGCGAACCGTGCACGAGAAAACAAACCGAACCAAAATGATAACGGTCACGTGGTATACTAGTTACGGTATTGTAACGGAAACTTTCGCCTACGTCTCGGTTACCGTTATGGGATATGGATGCCATTTCTTCGTAGCAGCGCCGCCACAGATCACAGCGGCACGTTTCCCGCCAATATTATCGCACGTTTCGTTCAAATAAAGTTGTAGTTGTATACATATTGAAGTTTCTTCATGACTGACACGCATCAGGCGCCATAAAGATGTCTTATGTATTGGTAAGCCCTTAAAATTCGCAATGTACAATATCGTCTGGCTATTCTTATCCCTTGACTACCATGTTGGTTGTAAGTAGTTTTCTCCGCTATCTTCTTCGGAGCACCGCAGAAACTGCGTCGAGTAATATATATTTGTTTTTTTACATACATAAAATTATTTATTAACTTTTGGTATTTTAAAACCATATACTGTCCGAGATGAGCTCATGAGGAATATTTGGCGATCACTAATGGTAATACAGTGCTAATAATAACACTAAATTGATTAATTAAAGTCCAAGACTACACTACTAGCACAAAGTTAATATTATTTACAGTTCTTCATCTCAGATCTGAGATAAGCCACTGCAATAATGCACAAAATACACACTAATATTAAAATGACATTCTACCACTACACTAGCTACTAGCAAACGGCCAGCACTGTAAGTACTTTAAAAACAACTACGGTCGACGACGGTCACTTTTCGCACCCTTATTTTGGCTTTGTACACAATAAATATCCAACAGTAATGTCACTTGAAATCTATATTTCGTAAATAGTAGGGTTTTTGTTAATCACAAGATTTTCTTCAGAGTGAAGTGCATTAGTAATGTTATTAAAAAAAAAGAAAAAAAAAAGAAAGAAATTCTATAGCCAATTTTGTGTTGAAATATTTCCAGCGTTCTTTAAACGGAAACGTCATTCACCCAGTTTATTGTTCTTGTAAAGAGATGTAAAGTGACGTCATACAAAAAAAAAAAAAAAAATCTAAATTATTACAATGCTTCGCCACATTAAAATAAAAACTGGTCTACTTACCTTGACCTCTATCAAAAAAGTTCCAAGAGCAGACAATGCAGTTTAAATGTCGGTATGTTTTTATTTTTCATTATTTTAGACAAACTATTAAGTTTTAAGTTTTAAAAGATAAAACAAATAAAAAAATACATTTCGTCAAATATACCATAAAACAAAAATTACTCTAGTAGATTATATATTTTCATGTATGGATATTTCACATTCTCACGAGATTCTCGTATTACCTGTCATGGCTGCCGAAGAACGCTTTTAGTCTTGATCATTGTTAATCTGCATTGTATTAATTATATTTGCAACAACAATTAATTTAATATATATCAACGATATCGAGTAAGTGTTTCGAACAAAGTGTGAATGTGTTTTTTTACAGAACACTGAAGTTTGTTTTTGCTACACATGGGGTATATGCCTCATTTCGTAGCGCTGAACAGAAGACTGTGTCGATGTCAGTGCTACGTTATCGTATCTAGTGGTATACCAATGTCTGTGACATTGAAATGGAAATATCCCCTCTAAAAATAGATTAGACCTTGTCTGCTCAACGTTTTTTTCTCAAACGTGCGTCCGTTTTTAAGAAATACGAAAAATGTATTTTGTGGTATTACAAACACCAGGATTACCAGGATTACCAAAAAACACTTCAGGTGAATGGAAATGTATATTCTAAATAATAAACGGTAGTAAAGTGCAATTTTATTTGTGAAAAAATGGGTTTAATAGCGAAAAACAACGCCGTAATGGTTAACAACTAGCCGTAACTAGGGTGTGTCCCTTTAATCTCGAACACTGTTGTTACACTAACGGAATTTGGGACATCGAAACCGGTTCCATCTGGGAGAATACTTACCTACTAAAACAGCGATGATGATTCCGGGCACGATAAATACAGTATTGTCGATCGTCTCCTTTACTGGACCAGACCCAAATTCTACCATTTTCTGCCACAAAACAGAGAAACCTGGCAAAACCTGGTTCCAACAACACAAAACTGGCAGACGCTTTTCAAAACCGGACCCGGAAACAGGAGTTACACGTAATTACGTTTTTTTTCTTCTGTAAATCCCGCCTTTCTTCGCGAACCAAGTTCGTACCAAGTCATGCGGCGTCCTGAAGACTTAGTGCTAAGAGTCGTAGGATCGATTCACTTCAATAGACATGGGTTATTTCCCGTTCCAACCAGTACTCCGAGCCGTAGTATATACTGTCCTGTTTACGGAAACACGCATATAAAAGATCCCTTGCTAGGAGTTGAAATTAATTATATTACCACTATCCTAGCTCGAGTCACCTCCAGACCTCCCCTTATTGATATTGATATTTAGGGGAAGGTAGAGGAAACTCTATGTAATGCTTTGACAATCGCCGGCAACCAAGCTTCTGCGTCTAAAATGCACACTTTTTCCTAAATCTGATGCCACAACAAGTTAGTTTGATTATTCTCGGGTCCAGTCATGACATTAAACTTACATGTTGTTAAAGGGACAGTCCTGAGCTTGCTACAATTTTTAAAGGGACATTCCTGAGTTTGCTGCATTGTAAGATGTTTCCGACTAATAAAATATTTCTACGATTAAACTTACATATTAAATATATTTTCTTGTTTAGAATATCAGTGTCTGTAGATTCAATGTGTTTCTGGCCATCTTAATATGTGTAAGTAGCCCAAATTGGATTTTGTTTTCAAATAATTTCGTACGTACGAAAAAAATTATTTTAGGAAATATAATAAAATTTAACCTAGTACAAATATTACAACGACCAGAAACACGTTTAATATACAACTACTAATTGTTTTATGCAAAACAAATAATATTTTGTATGTAATTACAATCGTTAAAAAGTCTCTGTTAGTCGATAACGTCTTAAAAATTGCAGGAAACTCAGGAATGTCCCTTTAAGATGTTATCGACTAAAAGAGACTTTTTAACGATTGTAATTACATATCAAATATATGTTTCTGCATAAAATATTAATGGCTGTATATTAAACTTGTTTCTGATCATTCTAATATTTCTGATATTAAATTTCATTTTATTTCCTAAAAAAAAAATTTCTCGTACGTAGGCCCTACGGAATTATTTGAAGACAAAATCCAGTTTGCGCTTCTTACAAATATTAAGACGACCAGAAACATATTGAATATACAGACACTGATATTCTAAACAAGAAAATATATTTTGTATACAAGTTTAATCGTAGAAATAGTTTATTAGTCAGAAACATCTTACAATGGAACAAACTCAGGAATGTACCTTTAACTAGTACCAACACTACACGAAGAAACACACTTTGCTCTACGTCACCATAAGAAAGTACAGCGCAGGTTCGCTTCGTATAGGGGCGTCGGGTTTGTTTTGTTTAACAAAACCACTAGATCGCATTGATATATTAATCATCGGATATTGGATGTCAAACATTTGGTAATTTTGACAAATAGTCTTAGAGAGGAAACCCGCTACATTTTTCCATTAGTCGCAAGCGATATGCACCATCCCACAGACAGGATAGCACATACCACTGCCTTTGATAGACATGCCATAGTGCATTGGCTTGAATAAGAAACAGCACAATAGGCTCACTGACGGGGATCAATTATTATTAAATAACCATATTATTGTTGATATATGGCAACAAAATAATTACATATATATATAGAGGTTATTACAAGAGTGTTTTTGGTATCGTCAAGTATCAGAAAATCAACAATCATTATGATATGTAGTTTAGACCGATTTATTTTACAACTTTTATACAGCTAGGCCATTGCTATTGTAAGTATCCTAGGTATGAATGTTATTGTTAGAATTTGGGACACGCCCACCATATGCTTGCCAAACTTCATGAGTTAATATTATGTAATATTAACTATCAGGCACTGTTGTTTCACAATAATGCGATGGCACGATGTCACCGTACGTCAGTAACAAAATAGAGGGAAAGGAATCTTTCGTATCGTATTTATTTCTGTTCATATATTAAAAGATGGGATTGGCCAACAGGCGTAGCGTATATAATGACCTTTCCCTATTATACAAATGAAGTGATGTCTGGTCAACATGGACATGTTGAGAAAAATAGAAGATGTGCATTTAGTGCTGAAAAAAGTAAAACTATTGTATTTTTAATCTGTCAAAATACATGTATATATATATTTGTATATAAATTATACTGGGTTCGAACTGAACCCGAAACATAATGCTCGCCAGAGGTCTTGGACGTACAGTCGAACCTCCTAAACGGACCCATTGTATTTCTCCCCATCTGCTACTCGTTTGTTGTTTGTTTGGTGTGGGTGGGTGGGTGGGTGGGTGGTAGGGTGTGTGTGTGTGTGTGTGTGTGTGTGTGTGTGTGTGTGTGTGTGTGTGTGTGTGTGTGTGTGTGTGTGTGTGTGTGTGTGTGTTGTTCCTTAATTGCTTTAAAAAAAAAAAATAACTATATTTTTTTCTCATTTATTTACCTGAACACCCAACATTTTTTTTTTATTATCCTGGCTTGTCGTTAAACTTTCATTCATTCATTCATTCATTCATTCATTCATTCATTCATTCATTCATTCAT
Organism: Gigantopelta aegis; assembly: GCF_016097555.1. NCBI lineage: Eukaryota > Metazoa > Mollusca > Gastropoda > Neomphalida > Peltospiridae > Gigantopelta > Gigantopelta aegis. Next base: position 22,868,368 of record NC_054703.1, on the reverse strand, counting down.
TCATAGTTTAAACTATATTTATTCCCAATTATAATGCTGGTTGGGGATTGGCCAACAGGCAAAATGCCTATATCAAGGCCTCTCCCTACAATTTGAAAATGTAATTCAGGTTTACACAAGATGACAGACCGATGGCAGCCTAAATTCCATGATTCCAAGCATATTCCCACGGACAAGTTTACAAATCTGTTTGCAACCCCAGGTCTACCAAGGATTACAAATAAAAGTAACCTAGTTTACTACTGAGATGGAAGAAAAGGTGGGCTATTTCTATAGTCACGTGACAACCTCCCGGAAGGGGGATTATATGCCTTTAAACTCAAACTCAGAATGTATGTGTATTTTATTTAAACGTTTGACTGTTAGTGTAATTTTAGTTTAATAATAAAACAAAGATCTAAAAGGTAACAAATTCGTTACGCGGTTTTTTTGACAGACGAACGGGATTGTACGCCCCTCCAAAATCTGCATTTCCTTCGGCTGCGTCTCAGGAAATACAGATTTTGAAGTGGCGCACAATCCCGTGCGCCTGTCAGAAAACCGCGTAACTAAGACATGAGTTGTTCCCCTTTGTTTATAAATCGTCTGCTTTTGACATTAGAATGTCGACTGTTAGACTTAATACCCAATAGACTTCTTTCACATTCCACTGCGCATGTGCCCGTTGCGGAGTTACTCGAGGACGCAAACCGCGAGATTTCGCGAGATCTCGCCAAAATAGACCTATCTGCAAATTGTGGGGGGCAAAAGCAATGCGAGGCCACGACCATTGTTCAATTATTAACTGTTCCAACCGCATATGTCCGGGAAATTCGTTATCCTTCCATCGATATCCAGCCAATGGATATCGGAAACGATTGTGGGTAATCGTTTCACGTAGAAAACGATTTTAATGTTACTCTAAGTACGAGGGTTTGTTCGGCACATTTTGTAGGAGGGAAGCCAGTGAACGCATAAGGGACCAAAACCTTACCGGTTCTGTACAGGACGTTCCTACACAGGGCGGTCTAGTATACTTAAATATGGTGGAAAACACATTAACAGTAAAGAAAATAAATATATATTTTGTATATAAAGAAAATATATGTATATTTCGGATTATACTCAATAAAATATATAACGTGTGCGTGTGTAAATATATAAAAAATATATGTAGTCAGGACAGCTATGTACAGAACGTTCCTATACAGGGCGGTTTAGTATTCTCTACTTAGATATGGTAGTAAACAGTAAATAAAATAAAATTAATATCTATTTTGTATATACAGAAAATATATGTATATTTCGGACAATACTCAACAGAATATATATATATATAATATTACATATATATATATATATATATATATATATATATATATATATATATATATATATATATATATATATATATATATATATATATATATATATATATGAACTTTTAATGTTATTATTACTCAGTATGTTTCAAATTTAATTATAAGTATTGTCTGTTATTACTTTACGTTCATCTAGGTATGAACAAAAAAATCATCCGCAAACTTATGTGAGAACGGCTTCGCCGATTCACAAAATTTACGGATGATTTATTTTGTTCATACCCCGATAAACGTAAAAGAAATAACAGACACTCCTTAAATAATAATAATAATAATGATATATAAATATATATAGAGTGATGACGGCTCTGTACAGGACGTTCCTACACAGGTCCGTCTAGTATTTTATATACTTAGATATGGTGGAAAACACATTAACAGTAAAGAAAATAAATATATTTTGTATAATACTCAATGCGTTCATGTTGACACTGTATAAAAACGTGTGTATGGGTAAACAGAACGGCACCTACCTTCAACCCCCCCCCCCCATCCCACTTTTTTAAATTCCCACTTTATGGATATACACGTAACAGCATAATTTTTTTTTTTTTTTTAACTTTTCCCAATTAGATAGACACTAAGAAAAATGCAACAAAACACCTTCTGATAGTACCCATTCAGTCCCGACATCTCCACAGTGTATCAATTAAGGAAGTATGAATCTGACATGCATCTAATTGCCTCTGGGCAGGCTACGCTTGACATTTGTAGATTCACTTACTATAACAATACATCGCATGAAGTCGGAATTAAATAATTAAATGGAAAAAGAAAACAAACTTGTGGAGAACGGTTAATTTAATATATTCTATTTGCATTATTTTTGAAGGAGACAACATGTCAAAAGTTGATTTATAGTCAACTATGAAGCACACATCCGTTAATTAGCAGTACAGACGGTAAAATAAGAAACAACAACAAATGTTTTAAAGACTATATATGTGGCAACCTGTACTCAGCGGCCACCTGTCTTAAGCGGCCACGTTTATCTACTCCCTTGTCTGGCCGCTTAAGACAGGTTTGACTGTGTGTGTATATATATATATATATATATATATATATATATATATATATATATATATATATATATATATATATATATATATATATATATGTGTGTGTGTGTGTGTGTATATACTCTCTCTCTCTCTCTCTCTCTCTCTCTCTCTCTCTCTCTCTCTCTCTCTCTCTCTCTCTCTCTCTCTCTCTCTCTCTCAAATATATATATCGATCGATGCCATAACATGTCGATGCCATAACATATGGAATCTGTCAAATGTTTTGTTTATACTTTTTACGAGATAGTCTTTTAATCTGGCGTTATCAAAACCCTCGGATACAAGTCGCAGAGACTTTGTCCAAGTTGTTGCACTGCTTTTTAATTTGAACCATTCCGCTGTAAATTTCAGCGGACCGTTTTCTACGGCCATTATACCATCTAATTCGAAATATGTACATGTTAGTTGCCAAAGTTTAAAAGTCTCCTACGAAGCTACCCAAGTCGCCCATAACAACCTGTCTGTCACGCCCCCCAATTTGTAAATAGACTAGTTTCAGTCTATTTTGTCAAGGGACGTTACTCTTCGCGCGCATGCGCAATAGGAATGTGAAATACCTCTATTGTTAGAAGAAAAAAAAAAACATAAAGTAAACCCCCAATAAATTTTGAGGAATTTGTTGACATGTTATGTTGATAAAATATATTAGTCTACAACTCAAAATGTTTGTTTAATTATAAAAAAAGCAGATCTAAATTGTAATAAATTCGTTACGCGGTTTTCTGATGGCGTACGGGATTGTACGCCCTGTCAAAAAACCGTGTAACTAATATTATATCACTAGTTACGTTGTTTTTTGACAGGTGTAGGGGATAGTCCGCCCCTCCAAAATCTGTATTTCTTTAGCCCAAGTTCTAACACAGTAACTGATTACGCAATGCTATATTCTAACATCAGCTTTTAATACGTGAAAAACTACAATCTAGCATATTTTTGGGCCAAACGTGTTAAAGAAATCTTCAAATAAACAGTAAAAATAAAATTTACCGAACTGTGATATTCCCATTCATAATGAATTTAAAACTTTTAACACATTTAATCAGTTAGGCGTGTTGGAGAAAATTTCGTCGGTCTCATCTGCAGTTTTTATTTTCGTACAACCAGTAGAGAAAGTCACGTGACATTTCGTACACCCCGGCAAATTCTATATTTTCCCGCAAATGACACGGTATACTTGTGGTATGCAATGACTATTGACCAATCCAAACGGATGAAATTTACCTAAAGGGCAATACATGTGCATGTATGTTAGGGGAAAGTGCTCAAAAGGCACCCCCCCTAACATCGATGACATGTACACCCCGAAAGTCTCTGTTTATAACCACGCAAACTACAATAGCCCATTTAATTAATAATCATGTTTGGATCATGAGAATGATACGTGTATATTATTTTCTGTTCTTAATTAATGACAGAAAAACAGGATAAAGGTTTTGCATAAAGTCGGGCTTTTGTGAACATCGTTCTCAAGAGGCAGCCCTCTGTTCATAAGACACATTCCATCATATTTTGTATTACTTCAATATCATAACAGGTCCACTCTAGGCTCTGACCTCTTAAACAACACTTAACTCTTATTAGACGTCAGTAACCAACATGTTTTATCGTAAATTCATGTGACAATAAACACCTGAAACATTTGTTTTCTTGTATATTTACAGATATAACTACATTTGAGATTTAACCACACAGGTCACAAACGGAAAGCCCATTGCCACATGCTTCATGAATCTATTCTGCGCAAGACTGGCACTGTAGCCAATCTTCTGTCGGAGGATGACTGTACTTCTCGTGATAGAGAACCCACCTCTTGTGACTAATTTTCTTTTTAGCCTTTCCTTTTTTTCTACCATAACTCTTGCTGCCCCAATACCACTTGCGTCTTCCCTCCCTCCTGTCTTTCATCTCCCTGACCCCCTCCACTACTTCTTTCTCTCAATGCAACTTTCTCTGTCAATGCGTTTTTATATGGAGATGAAGTTAACAGCTCAGCTGCCTGGGCTCATCGGTTACGTGGTTCGGCCTTAGGAATTGGGGAAAGTGCCAGTATTGAAAGGACTCGAGTACCCGTGCAAGGAAGAACACTTTCATCAGGCGCGGGCCAGGATTTTTAATAGAGGGAGCCCAAAACCCATTGTAGTTTTGAAAATAGAATTTAAAGGTCCTTGACAGGTGGACGTGACAACTTAGAATTTTTGTGAATTCTGTAATATATATTGTTTCAACAAAAATAGGAGGGGGTAGGGGGCAGGCCCCTTGGGACCCAGCCTGAATCCGCGCTTGTTCATTTAATTATATTTCGTTACGTCATTTTGCCAAACTCTTGCAGCCAGTAAAATTATAAGGCTATGAGAATGTGTGGAATGCAATACAATGGCATGATTTGGCACCAATGCTCAGCGCTGGAATTAACATACATAATGCTATTTTACTTTATTCCTTAATCTCATTATCATCTAGTGCCAGCGTCGGGTACTCGGGGCCCGGTTCGAGTTTGACTCTTGTGTACTAGAGTCAACTATTTTGAATCTTGGCGGCCTTAGTGTCTGTACATCCAGTTTATTTCTGATTGTCCTATGGGTTGGAAATGCCCAACTTTATTTTATTTCCCACTATATATTTGTCGAGTACGTGCTTTATTGAGAGATATACCGGCCTCGGTGGCGTTGTGGTTAGGCCATCGGTCTACAGGCTGGTAGGTACTGGGTTCGGATCCCAGTCGAGGCATGGGAATTTTAATCCAGATACCGACTCCAAACCTTGAGTGCAAGGCAAGGCTCAATGGGTAGGTGTAAACCACTTGAACCGACTAGTGATCCATAACTGGTTTAACAAAGGTCATGGTTTGTTCTATCCTCCCTGTGGGAAGCGGAAATAAAAGATCCCTTGCTGCCTGTCGTAAAAGAGTAGCCTATGTGACGACAGCGGGTTTCCTCTACAAAAACAGTGTCAGAATGACGATATGTTTGACGTCCAATAGCCGATGATAAGATAAAAAATCAATGTGCTCTAGTGGCGTCGTTATATAAAAGAAACTCTTGTTTTATTGAGATAAAAAATAAAACGATCATACACACACTAAATATACAGAACAATATCTTTATGAAGCAATTTTAGCCACTGAAGATGTTTCATGAATTGGAAACGTTATAATGGCAGCAAACTTTAGATAGTCCATTTAAGTTAAAGTGGAGATGTTTGTAGTTTTTTGTGTGTTTTTTTGTGTGTGGTTTTTTTTTTTAAATAAAAAGGTAAATAACGAACACAATGTGAAACAACAACAATCGTAAATTATTTTAATCAAATGTAATCTAATCTTATCGTGTTTACTAAAATACCCACATAAAAGCTATACAAAAGTGGCCAGTGTTTGTCAAAGAAACAATGGAAGGTGAAATATAAAACCAAAGAACGGAACAGAACTGTATTCACTCGAAACACCATCGGTGTTACATTTGAGGTTTACAAACATTTTGACAGCAAGTATACAGCTTAAAATATATAGTAGACATCCATTCGGATGTACTCCATTCATACGAGTCAATGGCGTACAGTTTGTAGCTCAAAACGATACCTAACATAAAATATGAACTGTTTTTACAGGTATCTCTGCATGAACACACCAAAAGGTATGTTTTCCAAGCAAGTATCTGGTTGAGATCCACAGAAAATCTTATTTGTGCCACAAACCCATTACAGTTTTGGTTGGAAGCTTAAAGATGGAAAGTGGCTAGCCGTGTGGTCAGAGCTCACACCAGTGTAGGTGTAGGACTTCCCCACTTTGCTGCCGCAGCTGTCGTTGCAAGAGGGACTGGAATTTGCCATGTACACAGTTGTGTCATTGCAAGGGATTGCTAAAGCCCATTGCGTTTTCATTTATCAGAAAGTAATTTTATTTATCAGAAAGCAGATTGTAAGACATTTTGCAGCGCATACGTGAAATCAAAACCAGAAATAACACTGTTTACTTGTTATTGGGAATACAATGCATGTCACTTTCTTTGACATACCAGTCGTCGTGCTCTTGCACGAACAATAAATAGTCCCAGCAAATTAGATATAAACCATACAGCTCATAGTTCATAATTTTAATTCAAAACCCCCACAAAAGGTACCCCCCCCCCCCCACAAAAACAACAACAACAACAACACATAAACCATATAAATTCAATTTATGCTTGTATACTAATACAGTTTCATACGATCGAACAAAAACCGACAACAACCCAAACTATGAAGTTGTAGCAATAGCGTCATTGTGTCTTCCCTACTCGGGTACAAGTTTCGGAAAAATGCAGGATTTTTGTTTCTTTAGTTATTAGCTTCGTTCTGCCCAAGTTATTAGCTTCGTTCTGCCCATCGTCACCTTTCTTCTTTGTTTTTCTGTAAATAAATGTAATAAATATAATCTATGATTTATTCCTAATGTTATATGACAAAAAAATAGCATATAATATTTGTTTATGATATCAGAATTATCAATGTGTTATGATATCAAAGATTAACATTGAACTAACTAAAATAAAGAGGATAATAAATTATTTAGCAATTACCAAGTGTTTGTCCTTAAAGGGACATTCCTGAGTTTGCTGCATTGTAAGATGTTTCCGACTAATAAAATATTTCTACGATTAAACTTACATATTAAATATATTTTCTTGTTTAGAATATCAGTGTCTGTATATTTAATGTGTTTCTGGTCGTCTTAATATTTGTAAGAAGCCCAAACTTGATTTTGTCTTCAAATAATTTCGTACGTACGAAAAAATATATTTTAGGAAATAAAATGAAATTTAACCTAGTACAAATATTAGAACGATCAGAAACACGTTTAATATACAGCTACTAATATATTATGCAGAAAAATATATTTGATATGTAATTACAATCGTTAAAAAGTCTCTGTTCGTCGATAACACCTTAAACATTGCAACAAACTCAGGAATGTCCCTTTAATGAATGCCGAACGAAACGTATTTCACGAGTGACATAAATATGATAACAACTAACTAGCATGTTAAACCGTCTTACACACAGTATACGATTGCTATGACTTCCTTTAAAATTTTTATTTTAATTATTATTATTATATGTATTTTGTTTTCATTATTAAGCTTCTTTTTTTTTCATTTGAATATTTTATTTTAATTTTTGGTCACAATTTCACACAGTATATATATATATATATATTTTTATACATACATACACAGATCAAAATTAATATACTATGAAATAAAACAACAAACCTCTTGCCAACACGTCATTGAACCTCACTCAGTACTAAACACTCAAATTATTTTTTATACATGTATATATATGGTAATAAATACTTAAGATACTGTCAGTAGTGGATGACCTAGAGATAGTTATTCAAACAACTTATGGTATACACTCCATCTTTTAATAAATTCATTATCTTTGATGTTATTGGAATACATTTTTTTTTCTAATATATAATAAGAATGTATATGAATTTTTTATATTTTAATATCTAGTGATTTCTTCAGAAATTTTGAACTATATATAAATTGCTTTGTCAAAAGAGCAATAATGTCAATTATGATATTGTTCTTTGAGTGGCCAATAAGAAAACTGGTACGAGAGAAGCTAACTATAATGTCTGCCGATTCTTTTATCCATTGCTCGACTTGTTTAATTAAATTTTGGACGTGTACACAATCAAAAAATAAATGCGTATACGTTTCAATAGACGCATTACAGAAGCTACAATTTGGGCTGCTTATCACTTTAATATTATAGAGAAACTTGTTTGTAGGGAGAATTCTTTGGATTATTCTATATTGGAACCATCTCAGTTTGGTATCCTTAGATATACTGAACACATTGCTGTTGATACTTTTCCACCAATTGTATTCTTGTTCCAAATTTAATTCTCTTTCCCATTTAGATATATTTTTTGGTGGAAAAATGGACGACTTTATATCGGTGTTATATATATGTTTTGACCCCTGTTTGTTTTGTATTATGGTATTTATATACTTTGGCCAAAATAGAAAGTCAGCTGAAAGTGGTTTGGTGGATAAAAATGGCCATGTATGTAATATTGCAGCCTTTAGCCCTTCAAATGTAGTAAATGGTGGATGAAAGCCATAAAATTCACAAAATCCATCATATTTAAATACGTTGCCATCTGGGTCATACATATCATGTACGTTTGTTATACCAATTATATTCCAATTCTGGTAATAAACAGTTTTGTTACCAATTTTAATTAGGGAGTTGAACCACAGTGGTTCAGAACTTATATCATTTTCGTTAAGTTCCACTTTCTTTTTGAATAATGCTAGTATATTGAATACCTGTTTCCAGAACATATTTGTAAATTTTTTCCCACACAGTTTATGGTATTCATCTCCTATATTAGTAAATAAAATATTTTTGTTTGGGAGGTAACATCTAAGGACATGATACCATAATGAATCTTGTCCATTTATTGCTCTTCTAATCCATGTTAATTTTAAGGAATTCATAAAATATTCTAAATTTACCATTTTTAAACCACCATTTTCTATATCCTGCATTAGCGAATTCTGAGAAATTCTATCTATGGAACTCTTCCAAATATATGAATAAAAAATCTTGTTTATTGTTTTTATTATGCCCTTGTCTGGATTGGGGATACTGAGAATAAGGTGAACAAGTTTAGATAGAGCCAAGGATTTGACAACGGTAATTCTACCCAGCATAGTAAGATGACGTTTAGACCAGGTATTCAGTAACTTTGAAATCTCTTCAATTTTGTCAGCATAATTTAATTGTACAATTTGATTAAATTGGACACTAAATTTAATTCCCAAGAAGGTAAAATTCTTTTGTGACCATTTTAAGATTTTATCTTTATATAGATTATGAATATTATTTGAATTTGATCCGATCCAAATAGCAATAGTTTTTTCAATATTTGGTTTCAATCCTGAGAATTTAGAAAATTGATCTATTAAATTTAATGTGTTCCTTAGTGAAGCTTCTGTCCCATCGAGTGTTATAGCTGTATCGTCTGCATACTGCATTATTTTATATTCTCTTTTTTCTATTACCATTCCTTTAATTGACTCCTCCTTTCTAAACAAATTTCCCATGATCTCAGCGCACAATATAAAAAGATATGGTGCTATTGGATCACCCTGTCTACATCCCCTCCCTACTGGGAAAAATTTAGTAAAAACACCATTTTGAATTACAGTTAACATACAGTCCTTATTTAATATATTAACCCATATTATAATGCCATCGCCATAGTTAAAAAAAATTAAGGTTTTGTTAATAAATCCCCAAGATACTGAATCAAAAGCTTTCTCAAAATCTACTAACAAAAGGAGTGCCGGAATATTATTTTCACTAGTGTAATTCTTCAGGTCAAATAATAATCTGGTATTTTCGGCTACACACCTGCCTGCTAGGAAACCCTTTTGATTTTCATGAATTAATTTATCTATAGATTGCTTTATTCTATTGGCTATACAGCCAGAAATGATTTTATAAGTGGTATTTAGTAAAGATATTGGTCTCCAGTTTTTTTAGAACATCACGGGGTTTATTTCCTTTTGGCAACAGAGTAATAGTGCCTTGTTTTTGAGTTATTGACAGCTCGCCAATTTCAAACGAATAGTTAATGCTTGGAAGTAAATATTTTCCAACGTCCTGCGAAAAGAATTTTAAAAATTCGACTGTGAACCCATCTGGCCCCGGCATTTTATTATTTTTCATATTTTTTAATACATACAATGCCTCACTTGCTGTTATTTGACCTACATATTCGCTAACATTTTCAACTTTGGGAATATTTGTATTTCTAAAAACCTCATCTAAATCAATATCTATTAGATTTTCTTCCTGTGACATATATAGTTTCGAGTAGTACGATCCGGCTTCTTCCAATATTTGATTTTGTTCAATAATAATGTTACTATCCTCACAAACAAGTTGGGTTATTGTTTTATTTACATAGTTTCTTTTTTTCTAGATTTAAAAAAAATATTTCGATGGCTTTTCTCCGTCTTCTATCCACCTAGCTCGGCTTCTCAAAATTAAACCCTTCATATATTCCTTTCTATCTAATTCCTCCTGTTGTTTCTTTTCTTCCAACCATGCAACAAATATCTTTGCTTCAGGATTTTTATCCACTAACTCAGTTAAAAAATTAATTTGATTTTCCAGTTGTTTTCTTTTTAATTCCTTTTCCTTTTTAAGAGCTTCACTAAACCTGGACAAGGATTTACTGTTACGTGCAGTAGACCGTGAAAAGTAGGACACCGTGAACTAGTAATAGAACTCGACACCACGCCATCCCAAGTTATTCCTACATGTGAGGTTTGATGGTCCTGTATGCATCTATATGCGCACTATGGTCCAGACAAGGATTTACTGTTATGTGCAGTAGACCGTGAAAAGTAGGTCAGTTACCTAGTAATAGAACGCGACACACTGTCATCACAAGGTGTTCCCATATGTGAGGTTTGATGGTCCTGTATGCATCTGTATGCAAGATATGGTTCGGACATGAAAAGTTAAGAGACGGACGTACAAACGGACGGACAACGCCATACAATAATGCGACCCATAGATGGGCGTATAAAAGTGAATAAATTGCCATGAACGTTATAACTTGATATGTAACAGTACATGATAAAGCTGTATACAAAATTTCATCTCAATATCTTCAGGGATAGCATGCGAAATAGTTTTGATATATTGTGTTTTAAGATCTCGTAAGTTTAACGCACATGACAAAATGGGTAAATTGCAATGAAAGTCGAACTTGATCTGTAACAGAACATAAAAAAGCTATACACAAAATCCAGCTCAGTATCTTGAGGCATTGCAAAACAAAAGTCTGAGGACCATACATGTAACTCGATAAAAAAAAGAGGGTAAATTACCATAAAGGTCAAACTTGATCTATAACTGTATATGATAAAGCTATACAAAACATTTTATTTCAAAACATACAAAAAAACACACAAAAAACCCACACAAATTAATAATAATAATAATAAAAATCAATAATAAAATTTTAAAAATCAGGAAAACGATATGCGGGACAGATGGATGAACAGACAGAAGAACAGAGATAAGACTTATAGCCCTCTCCAGTTCATACTAAAAAAAGCTCGATTTAGCTCAGGATAGCACCTTCTGGCTCTAACATGTGAAACTATTTACCTGTGAAAAACACTCCTGAGTTTACGATTTCTATTAAACTTCAAGGTGCAAGTTGCTTGTTGATCTCCTGAATTACAGTGTGCACTGGTGTTGGTTATCTCTGTTAGACCATCTGGTACTCTTTCTTCAGACTCGCCCTGTATCTGCAGGGGAACACTAAGAACGCTTATAAAACTTTAGAGGCCAGACTCAAATCTCAAATGACGTCACGCGCATGCTATTTGTATGGCGTTGCCATGACGTTACTGTCTCAGAGTCTCAAGTCTAAACCCTTAAAAGTTTTATAAGCACCAGACCAGTTTACAAAAAAAAATAAAAATAAGAAATATAGCAATTATGTTGATACAGTTTTAAATTACGTTCGTTTGAATATCTACACATGCATGTATTTTTCAGGATTGTAAATGTTTTAAATAAATAATAACAAAGTGAGTTGTAGCAACTGATGTAAAAAGCTTGCATATTTTTTTTCTGTATCAATACAGCTGGTGAAACGCTAAGTCAAATTTGTAGGCTCAAGTCGTGCACTTCTCCATCTACATTAACTTTCAGAAAACATTTCAACAGAAGAGACTAATAGTTTTTGCCAGTCGTCCTTTTGTCGATGGCTTTTCTGACACTTGTCTCTAGAAAATCAACCTTTGGTAGTTTAGATATACTTATAATTTAAGTATAATTATTTTATGACTGCATTCATTGGCAAGATAAGATGACTAGATACATCTCTATATTTTGGTCACTGACACACACACACACACACACACACACACACACACACACACACACACACACTTCAAACTGTCTGTAGCACCATCCTCACTTTCAAATACACTCCGTGGGCCCTGTGCACAATTAAAAATTGAAATTATTGATTAAAAAAAAATAATTAAAAAAAAAAGAAAAAAGAAAAAAAAGAAAGAGAGAAAGAAAAAGAAGAAACAAAAACAGACAACAAACAAGATCAATGGGATATAGCTACTTGCGAACCCATCAGCAAATGTCTACATAACATACACACACAAAAAAAGAACATATAATATTTCAACTAATTTTATTGAAATGAAAAAAACCCGCCACCCCCCCACCCCCCCCAAAAAAAAAAGAAAAAAAAGAAAAAAAGAAAAAAGAAAAAAAGAAAAACACAACAAAAACAAACAAATAGAAGAAAAACATTCACACACCGAGAAGGGATATATAATATAGGTGTTTCACAATGACATCTCCTTCTCCAGAGATTCACGGTTTGTTTTTGTTGTTGTTTTTGTCACAGAATCAATCCTTTATGAAGTCTATAACCATTACTTGTGGAATGCCCCATCTTTTGAAAACAATCAGAACTTTTCCTGTTCGAACAGTGCCGAACAAAGTAATTTTCGAAGAATTGCCCCAGAATACACTACTGGACAGATGTTTACACCGAGGTTGTTGTGTATATAGTACTGGAGTACCCTCCAAAGGAGTGACAATTCCTGGGCCTTTGCCATTATCAGATCGTAGCTGATTATATCTGTGCAGTCGGTGCACATTTTCTCAGTTTGTTGGCCGTTAAAAACAAACAATTCGAACAAAAAAGTATATTACATACAGGCCTAATCAGTTTTCCAAAATAATAGGAACTACGAAGTGGTATATTAGACAAGAGTCTGAGCTGTTTGTGGTCCCTTTCCTGTCCTAGACGAAAACACTGAATTTGAAGGCTCATGTTCTTATCTGAGCTAAAATTGTTTTAGGGTGTATTCCAGAAAATCAAATCCTAAAGACCACAGTAGTAACATATGTAGCCTAAAACTCCTACATGCAGCGTTCCAACCAACATATACACCATGATTTTAAATATTATCACCTTTCACCCTTAAAAGTAAATAATAACAAAATGTTGGTTTGTACATTGACACTAGTTCAAATTAAATTACAGGAATTTACTGCCCAGATGAACCAACAGGTTATCACAACTTTTATTAGAATTGAAAGACTTTCAAAGATCTAAAAATCTTATCTTTTTTTCAAAATCAAAGACTTTTAAGGAATTCAAAGTCCGCTACGAACCCTGTGTTATTGTATCCCCCCAACCCGCCCCCCCCCCCAACAAAAACAACAACAACAACAACAAAAAAACAACCCCAAAACAAACAAAAAACAACAACCCCACAACAAAAAAAACAACAAAAAACAACACCTGGCGATAACACTCGTTATCAGCTCAAAAAGAAATTACCCCCATCCCCCAAAAAACAAAACAAAAACAAAAAACAACAACAAAAAACAACAAAACAAAACAAACAAACAAATAAAAGACGCCTCCCAAAACACGTGAATAAAAATAAGGCTTTATAATATATTTATTTGGTACAGGAAGTTGTGGTTCGGGCCAGCAGAATGTCCAACAGGAATCTCAGCCAATTTCAGACCCTGTTTAATACTACATAAATTTACTATTTACATTAATTCAAACGCTAGTTTAATACTACAAAAAACGACTATTTACATTAATTGCGACAACAATACACTTGGGTGTTTTTCGCAACCTTGTTACTGGAAAACCACCACCAGTAGGTTTCTCTTTCTGAATAAGATGTCAAACGTGTTCAATACCCCCCCCCCCCCCCCCCCCCCACGCACTAACGTTAACCAACGCCTGAGCTCGTTCTGCAAATGAGTTTTCAGCCAGTTTATTTATATTAGATCGTCATCTTATTGATTAAATTAAGCAAAAAAAAAAAAGAGTTAGTGTTGCCAAATATGTAATTATTCATCAATGAATAGATCAGTCGTGAATTCGAAAGTTGGAGTATTTTACCTCTGGGTTATCCCCGTTTACGGTTCTTGCTAAACTAAGCAATTTTAATTGAGTAGTTCTCGTTAATGACATTAATCACTGAACAAATCTTGTACTTTTGCGTGTATTTTTAAATCAACCTTTGTGCATCCAGTTACTTTTCGTTGTCGATGAGTCATATATTTTAGGAAAACATTTTGCGCTTGCATATTATAGACGAAAGAGTTCACGCCAGGTTTACACATTTCTGTTTAGGTGTTATTTTTAAATGTCCTATAACTTTTATTTAAAACATTATTGCGAATGTCATAAACCCCTATGTTGATCAGTAAGCTTCATAGAATATATTTAACCTGGAGGACTGTTTTTAACATTACAACGCCATCACATGCTGGGTTTTTTTTCTAGAGGACTTGCATGTGTTTGGCTGGTCCACTATGAAGATAGTTACAGCTGACGAGGATGAGTTGTCTAAGTTCAAGATTGTCCAAAAGTCCACTGAGTTCAGTAACCTGTCTTCTTTTTTTAAAAGGGATATTCAGCCATGCATGAAAAAACTAGGTTTTTTGTGTGGATACAATGAATTTTAGCAAGAAAAGGAAACTTCAAATACAAGCTTATATTCTGACACCGGCCTCGATGAAGCAGTGGTTAAGCCATCGGACTACAGGCTAGTAGGTACAGGGTTCGCAGCCCGGTATCGGGTCCAAACAGAGCAAGTTCGTTAGGGCTCAATGGGTATAACCACTACACCCTCTTCTCTCTAACTAAACACCAACCAACTAACAATTATCCCACTATCCTGGACAGACAGCTCAGACAGCTGAGGTGTGTGTCCAGAGGACAGCGTGCTTGAACCTTAATAGGATATAAGCACGAAAATAAGTTGAAATGAAATGAAGTAAATATATTCTGACACCGACCACCGAGAGGCCTAATTATGTCAAGGTTGCTCATTGTTGCACGTCTGTCACCTGACACAGACATTTGCGACTGCTAACAAAGGCATAATGAAACCATCTGTTAATCATATTTTTTACAAGAGTCAAGTGATAAAATATTCTTGAATATCTTCCAACACAAACTTGCAATATAGCACATTGCATCTTCATGTTTGGAAACTGATCAGTACACAGACATATATTGTAGACTACTTGATGCAATGGATGTGATACAGAACATTAGGGCAGTAAGGTCTCACTACACAGTTGACGTCCGGGTGACAGTTCATTCATCACAGTCCACTATAGTTCCTAATTGTGACACATGTTATGGTTTACATAGTTACTTCTAGGAATTGGGGAATAATTAAAACAATAGGTATGTTTACTGGTAAGCCTTCTGGCTGTATTTTGCCCATGTTGTTTTGTAATATTGTGCATTGACATTTTGGGACATGGATGTACAGCGCAAGAGACAGTGAATGGGTTAATGAACGACCTGTTCGGACTGGTACTACAGCCAGATGCGCTCATGTAGCAAAACAACGGATACGGAAATGTTCTCAATTTTGGAGTGAAAATAAATGCTTATATAATGTATGTTCGCAGTGGTGTATGTTGTCAGAGCCAACGAGAACCCATTCTATTGGCAGTCTTCATTTGAAGTTGGGCAATTTAACGTGGATTTCAGTGGCAGATGACATCTGTGTAGTGAGACATAAAGTCTTTTGACTCCATGAACAGTTTATGCTAATATCCATCAATAGTTTATGCTAATATCCATCAATTCAACTGGTGCTACATGTAATTTATTTAATTGCTTCCCTTAGTTTCCTTGGTGTTATCTCTTTTTTGTTATTTTATTCTCTTGAGGAAGTTTTAATTGTTTTTAATGAAACAGTGGATTTAAGATAGTTTTTAACGACAGATTTAATATATTTTAGTATATGGTAGTATATCTACAGGTACATACCTTGTATGTCCAAATACAGTTTGGGAGGAGGTAGGTACAGCTTCCAGTCACTGAAATACTGAATGGCAGAGTAACTGTCGTTAGCGTGGTCAGATTTTCATCTTTTACACCATACGGAGCTGAAACAGAAAACAGTTAAACAGTAATGTGAACAGATAACATCCAATAAAAGATTTGTAGATGATTAAACTGTTTTCCTATCACCATTAGGAATTGGCCAGCAACTTTGAATCGTTCAAAATCAAGTCATCTGTAATATTCCCTTGATCTGAACCAAGCTGCACCTATGACGTGGTCATCCTGTGTTTGAAATTGTAGTCCCATGCAGGGTCGGCAATGTTCCAGTGAGGCTTTCCCATCAGGGTGGCAAATTTGTATATTAATATTTGTTTCCATTCTACATAGGACTGGCGTTGTGGTTTTTTAATGTTTGATTTGTAGTGTTAATTGTTTCTGCTGTTTTATGCATATTGTAATCATGGTTTAACTAATGTATACAATTTGGTAGCAAACGTTTTTGTTTTCACTTCTATATATGCTGCTCCAGCCAGTGCACCACGACTGGTATATCAAAGGCGGTGGTATGTGTTATCCTGTCTGCGGTATGGTGCATATAAAAGATCCCTGGCTGCTACTCAAAAGGAGCAGGTTTTCTCTCTCAATATCTGTGTGGTCTTTAACCATATGTCCAACGCCATATAATTATAAATAAAATGTGTTGATGTGTCGTTAAATAAAACAGTTCCTTCCTTCCTTCTATATATGCTGTGAAACTTTGATAAATAAATATGGCTTTAATGTGTCATTAAACAAATTATCTCATATATCATTAATGTTCCTAACTGTGTTAGCTTTTAAATTCCATTATGTAGGTTTCATTGTGTAAGATTCGCACAGTCAAAATCCAATATATTGTCATCTACGTGTATTGCACTGTTTTAAACGAAGCTAGTTATTCGCGTTTTTGATGTGCATAGTTGAATCAAATTGTCCAGTTTTTTTATTTGATTTGTTACACATCTGTTGATGAGAACACAAAACATGTGCAGGATTAAATTGAAGTATGCAAGTCACAAGTTCATAATGAATAAAAAACTAATGGTAACCTGTGACGGAACATGCTCTTAATTTTGTTTTCGTCTGTGGCGATATTAATTGTTTTAGAGGGCCGTGTGCAGTTCCAATATGCACTTAAGCCCAGGTAGGCACTTTGTTACGTAATACCTCTGCGCGACGGTCGTCGAGCTCTTTCTAATACACACCCAGACCAGGTGCGGAGGCCATGTGGCCAGTAGTTACGTAATACCTCCGCTAGTTCGGTACGTTCCGGGTATTGCTGGCGAACTAGGCGACGACCAGTCTAGGCTTGTAAGAAAAAAATACCGCTTGGTCACTGTGGAAATATACACATCGTAAGGTTCGGTTCCGCGTACTGTCTCCGGACCAGTCTGGGATTTTATAATAAATAGCTAGGGTTTTAGAGATATCGGGGAGAAACAAAAGGAAGGCTCCAGGGGATCGTTGTCCGTCCGGACTGGTAAATATTTTATTTCTGCTCTGTGTATAACCTTGATGTGATTGATGTAACTTTAAATATTTTAATACTGTATTATACCAATATTATTTAGACGGTGCTGCCGGTCATCTGACGCAGTAAACTGTAGGCTCACTGTTCTATATATATATATATAAAGCTTAACCAGTCATCCTAGAGGACCTAGGTAAACTGTAGGTTATTGTCTTTATTGTGATAGGTACCAGTATTAATTCTGTGTTACAAGGTTACTGAATGAGTAGTTAAGGGTTAATTAAAAATTAACCAGTTAGGAATAGAGTTGTAATTCCTTTATTAATTAAGTTCCCTTGGAAGCGTTTCTCAATTATCACACGTGTGGGTGTTGTGTCACGGTGAAGTGATTAGCATATTGTGTAAACTAGACACCTAGAGATTTTATTATTTGTTATTGTTAATTAACTACTGCGGCAGTACATTTGTCAGCGTAGGTTAATACAGATTCCAAAGTGTATTGTGTTTTTGTTGTGTTTTCTAGTGAACTAAACGTGCTATAATAATATATACTTTATATAAGATCTTATCTCTGATCATACCTAGACGAGCCACGCGGGTTGAACTGCCCGTTACAGAGAGATCTAATAGATATACAGTTAGGAGAGATATTTGGATAATCGTGTTTCATTCAGTTACGGGTATTATAGGATCCCCGTGACATAACCACTGAAATGACAAAACTTACCAGCAACTTTGGTTCATCGTTTATATTTACTCAACACGGCAACGTGTAACAGCGTTATTTGGAGCGAACAGCGGACAAACACATCACTAAAGACACTTAACTGAGTTATAACTTTGCATAAATAATGCTACCTCGAATTACAGATTTAAGATTTTGATTTATCAAAATAGTTACAATTTTAAATTTTATGTTATTACACCCACCCCTAACCAACAGGATGAGTAACTTGTTTTTATTTTGAAAATGTAATGACATTTTGTGAAGTTTTATTGTCAGTGGGATCTGGTTTGTTATTACCATCAGTATCGTTATCACGTTTTCCTATTACAAAAATAAATGTGAAAAATAGTCCGTATATAGTTTCTTTTTGCCAATTACAATATTTTTCTATAAAAATTTTCTATAAAACTTGCACGGACAAGTTGACATGACTCGCCAAAATGGAAAGTAAAAAAACAAAACGAATTCTAAGTGCACGCCCTGCTATGCATTAATGGTACAAATAGAATTTTAAAAACAAAACGGTGCTCCACAAGAAAACGAAAATAAAAAAAGTGTCTCGTACTTGTAACATCGTTTTCTTAACGTTTCACGGTGACATTGGCAATTCCATTGGCAGACGACTTTACTCATAACTCATCCTCTGCTTTCAGTACAGATGCTTTTACATCTGTTTGAAATAAAGCTGAAAAGCAACCCATCAATTTTTCATCTGAAAATGTTGAAGTCTACAACAGACCCTTCTCAATTGAGGAATTGCAGGATGCTCTTCGTAGAGCCCATGATACTTCAGTAGGACCAAATGAAATTTATTATCAATTATTAAAACATTTACCTGAATTATCTTTGTTGGTTCTTTGGAATATTTTAAACAAAATCTGGATTTCTGGTGACTTTCCTTCTGATTTGAGGAAAGCAATTATTAGTCCTATTCCCAAGTTTAGTAAGGATCCAACTAATCATACTAGTTATCACCCTATCACTTTGACAAGCTGCATTTGTAAAACCATGGGACGAATGATCAACCGTAGACTTGTCTGGTATCTTGAATCCCACAAATTGCTTACTAACGTGCTATGTGGGTTCAGATCTAGACGTAGCACCGTCGATCAACTTGTTAGATTTGAAACATTTTGAAGGGAAGCTTTCATCCATAATTAGCAGTTAGTATCAATGGGTTTTTTTTTATTTGGAGAAAGATTACGATACCATATGGAAGTATAGAATTTTAAATGACCTCCATGACATGGACCTTAGAGGTCGACTTCCTGTTTTTATTTCTCAATTTTTAAAAGATAGATCTTTTAAAGTCCGGGTGGGGTCGACTTTGTCCGATATTTACACATAAGAGACGTGTACCTCGAGGTAGTATCCTGTCTGTTACTTTATTTTCTGTGAAAATGAAAAGAATCACACAGTGTTTAAAACCTGGTGTTGATTGCTCGTTATATGTCGATTATTTTCAGATCGTCCAACATGAGCATCATTGAACGTCAGTTGCTTCTTTCCTTGAACAAACTTCGTCAATGGACAACTGACGATGGTTTTAGGTTCTCAAAGTCAAAGACTGTTGGCATGCATATCTGCCAGAAAAGATATCACCACTTACATCCATAGTTGTTTCTGGACAACAACCCAATCCCAGTTGGGGAGGAGATCAAATTTCCAGGGATTATTCTTGACAGGAAGCTATCTTTTGTGCCCCAACTTAAATATGTTAAAATGAAGGGCTCAAAAGCTCTAAGTTTAGAAGTTATTGGTAATGCGGAATGGGGATCAGCCCAAAAGGTTATGCTCCATCTGTATAGATCTCTGGTGAGGTCAAAACTTGATTGTGTATGGGTCGGCACGCACATCTTACTTGCAGATGTTAGATTCATTACATAACCAGGGACTTAGGCTTTGTCTTGGTGCATTTAAAACATCTCCTGTAGAGAGCGTGTATGTTGATGCCCACGAACCTTGTTTGGATGCTAGACGTGCAAAGCTTTCTCTGTAGTGTGCCATCAAGATTAAATTATTACAGAAACATCTTAAACATAATGCGGTGTTTGATAACAAATATATGAAGTTAATTGATACTAGTCCTAATGCTATCCTTATATTTGGTGTTCCTATTAAGCGGGGTGTTTTTTTTTTGTTGATTTCCAACATTGATTTAACTGATTTTGGAAACTCCTTCATATGTAGTTTTAAAACCTTGGTGTATTACAGCACCTAAAATGGAGTTTGATCTTGTGCATCTGAAGAAAGATCATACAGATGCTCTTGTGTATAAACAATTTTTCATGGAAAATCAAGACAGGTACCGTGATTATATTCCTGTTTATACAGATGGATCACGGGATGGGAATTCTGTGGCTTGTGCTACAGTTTTCCATCAGATACAATAATTTCCATAAGACTCAACGTCAATATTTAGTGCTGAAGGTTGGGCAGTCATTAAAGCCTTGGAAGAAATAAAGGATTATATTGAATCCAAAATTATTATATTCAGATTTGCTTTCATGTCTCCAAGCTTTACGAAATATAAAGCTGGACCATCCCTTAATTGGGATGGTGATACGAAAGTGTGTCTTTTATCCATTGCCAATAAAGATATTGTATTTATTTGTGTGTGCCCAGCCATGTTGGCATCAGGATACTGAAAAGGCAGATTCACTGTCAAGTCTGCTTCAGATTTGCGTCATTCCGGATACTTGGCCCATTCATTTATCTTGAAGAAAGATCCTCTACCTCAGTGTGACCACTGTTTATTATTATTATTATTATTATTATTATTATTATTATTTTATTATTATTATTATTATTATTTTTTTTTTATTGTCCCCAGAAATATTTGGCAGTGTCAGGGTTGAGGTGCCCTGAGCTCATTGGCGTACACATATTTTAATTATATTTCATATCTATCTATCTATCTATATATATATATATATATATATATATATATATATATATATATATATATATATATATATATATATATATATACACACTGTATATACAGACTATTTACATGTACACAATGTTCATGTTTAAAACATATACTGCATTAAAAAAAACCTCTCTCATCCACTCACTTACTTAACCCCCCCCCCCCCCCCCCACCCCACCCCACACACACACAAATATCCATGTACATCAGTTTTCATACATGTCGGTAATTAGTTTTAATTATTTCTGGGAGCAAGAAAGAAGAGAAAGAAGAAAGGGAAAGAACGAAATATCAGAAGTGAAAGAAAAGAATAACGGGTTGCAATTTTATCTTTTAATATTTGTCTCTAAGCCAGCATGTTAAACGACAGTTGAAAAAGTTCATGTAAAATTGTCAATAAATAAATTATATCATTTCTTCCAATATGTTTCAAAATATTCGTATTCACAGTTTTTAAGCAGAATACACCTTTGAATTTCTAATTTGTTTTTAATTGTCCATTGTAATGATCGTAAGTTCAATTTTTGTTTTTGCATTTTTATAGCATAAATATAATATTTTATATTAATAATCATCCAATTTACTACACTGCTGTTTTGTTCATTAGGCGAACCTAAGATAACTATATGTTTATCAAAAGTAATATGTTCACCCATAGTATTTGTTATCCAATTTGCAATAGATTTCCATAGGTTTTTTTTTAACAAAATGACAATCATAGAATAAGTGTTCCATTGTCTCTGGCCGCAGATTACAGAAAGTACATTTATTGGTATCTATACAGTGAATAGTATATATATATAAAAAATTATTAGTTGCGAGTATTCGATGCAATATTCTGTACTGAAACCACTGCAAAGTTGTATCTCTAGTACATTTAAAGGGTATGCTATAATATATTTTCCATTCCCTTAATGAATAGTTAAAACCTTTTTCCTGATATTTTAATTGTGATTTTGGTATTTGTGATGTTTTGCATAGCAGTTTATATTGTTCCTTGCAACCTTGTTTCTCTTTTAAAATCTGCTTTAACTTTTGTGGATAAACTGCTTTATAATTAGGGAAAAAATTCAGTTTGAAAATTTAATTTTCCATATTTTTCAATGAAACATTTTACTGCTTTAATTAACGACGTATAATCTAAAAAATTCGTTATTATATTACACTTCACCATAAATTCGTCAACAGTTAGTACACCAATTAAATCATTTATAAAAATAATTCCCTTTTCGGCATACTTTTTGTAGAAAATAGGATTTTTATCTTTTAATATTTTACTGTTGTGCCAAATATTGACACCAACTATGTCGTCTATACTTTCAAGGATTTCTTCACACTGAATTTTTCTCCAGCTTTCAAGAACATCTTTCCAAAAAGGATTACTTATATTTTGCATTTTCTTGCTAACAAATTGATCCCCATATATAATTAAATCATGTATTGATACCTTTGTAATAGATGAAAAAAGATGTATCCATTTTGAATCATTTGTAAGTAGTCTTCTTATCCATGTTGATTTTAAAGCTGTTATATAAATTGAAATATTAATCATTGTTAAACCTCCGTTTTGATAATCTTGAATTATAGTTTCACGTTTTATTTTTTCTGGTTTATTGTCCCATATAAAACTATAAAAATTTTTTTTTTTAACTTTTGGACTAATTGTTCAGATGGAGTTGGTAATGAGATTAGTAAATTTATTATTTTGGGTATTATTAATGTTTTTAAAACAGTGAGTCTGCCTAATAGCGTCAATTTCGTGCACTCCAGATTTTCATTGTACTTTCCATTTCTAATACTTTTGGTTCAAAGTTATCTTTAACTATATCTTTTAGATTTAAAGAGAAGCGAATTCCCAATAAAGTAAACTTAGTTGAACCCCATTCTAATTTCCATCTAGTATGATGAAAGACTTCATTTGAGAATTTTTTTCTGCCAATCCATATTCTCTTTGATTTAAAATAATTTAGCTTCAAACCTGACATTTTTGCAAAGCAGTCTAGAGTAGTTAGTGTGCCGTACAGTGACTCGAGAGATCCATACAAAATAAAAGTAGTATCATCTGCATACTGCGAAATAAGATATTCTTCTCCATCAATATAAATTCCCTTAATATTCTTGTTATTGCGTATTAAAATGGCAAGTATTTCTGCACATATTATAAAAATGTAGGGCGATAACGGATTGCCTTGTCTGCAGCCTCTGTATAACTTAAAACTTTCTGATAGATGTCCATTTTGGATTACAGCTGCAACTGAATTTTTATAAAGTATTTGTATCCAGGTTTTTACTGAACACTTAAAACTAAAAATGTGTAGAGCTTTTTGAATAAATTTCCAGGATAAGGAGTCAAACGCCTTTTCAAAATCGACTAATAATAGCTGACCTGGTATTTTATATGTTTCTGTGTATTGCATAATGTCATATATCAACCTTATATTTTCTCCTATGTATCTTCCCTTTATAAATCCTGTTTGATCTTTTTCAATAATTTTGTCCAATACGTTTTTTTTTATCCTATTTGCACTGCAACCAGATGCTATTTTATAAGTACAATTTAAAAGGGTGAGTGGCCTCCAATTTTTAAAAAATTGCTTAGGTTTGTTTGCTTTTGGTATGCAGGTTATGATGCCTAGTTTTTGTGACCACTGTTAGTGTATGCTAACCATATACCACATTTTGGTGGAGCTAATTATTTCAAAGAAACTAGAAAAGATATATTTGAACAACGAAATGTGATGGAATCATTTTGATTCCATCCAGACCTTTTATTACAATTTCTACGTGATACTGACTTTTATTCTAAATTTTAATTTGACATACTATGTATATGTGATATTTGTATTTTCACACAGTTATTTACACTGTTTTTGTTTAACTCTTTGAATTTTTATATTGATGTCTATCATCACATTATGTTTGCATTTACCATAGTTTGACATCCAGTAGCCGATGTATTTTTTGTGCTGGGGTGTCGTTAAACATTCGATTATCCATTCATTTCTTAAACATCTATTTTATTCCGTTTGTACATATACTGTAGAGAGGATGATTTTCCATTTCTGATTTGATCAAATTCTGGGGTTTTTCTTAATACCTGTAAACATTTTGGTTGAAACAAACATTTAAAAAAAAAAATGTTATGTAAGGTTTACTTGCCGCTAATAAAGACACAAAAGTGATGTAGGTAGTACATGTATTGCATGTTATGTATACGGTCTTTATCCAATTAACTCGTACTGATAGTAGTAATAAAATGGAATCAGTGAACTTTCAAGCTGACGAAAGCCATCTTTCAATGTCACCATTGATAGATAGATATCTAGTTTAACGTGCCCATATACCACTAGGGTTTCGAACACGCCCATCCCGAGTCCTGCCTTCGATAAGATCGGTGGCCTGACTCGGGATGGGGGTGGGGGTGTGGGTTGGGGGGGGGGGGGGTAGAGTTGAAAATGGGCAGAATTTCCAAAAATAGCAATTAGTAAAAAAAAGTTAATAGAATTTAAAAAAAAAAAAAAAAAAAAAAAATTACATTAAATAAAGCCAAAAATAAAAAGAATTGACTGTTCGGCCGAATATTTATATAATTTGGAGCATTTTAGAAGGACAGTCCTAAAATAAATAAGAGATAGAAGAGAGGATCGGACTATTTAATAATTATTAAAAAAAAGAAGAGTAATTTCGACATAAAATTTTGAATGAAGGTCTAAAAGTCCATGTGAGTGGCCTCATTAAGGCTGGTTGGGTGCACAGCTTATAGGGACGATATGGGTTGCATCCAGTCAAGAAAACCCCACCATTGAAGTACATCATTGTCTAGAGCTTTGTGTTTTCTTCAGTCAAATTTTGACACCTGTCATTGAGTAGGTGTTTGTACTGGCTACATGACCATTCAACATCCACACTGATAACAAACATCCATATGGCCTTACTGGCTACCACAGCAGGGCATAAGCATACGAGGCAGGAGGGGGGGGGGGGGGGGGGGGGGGGGGGGGGGGGAACTGCCCCCTAGTGCTGGAGCAGGACCTCAAATTTGGGCAAAATGTGCTAACTTGAGTCCTTTTCACTGTTTATTTCCATCATTTTACCCTCAAAATGTATTGTAATGCATATAAATATGCGTAGTAATTCGTTTGCAACTCTACATAATTGTTTGGCAGTAATGATATGAATAACTGTTATATTCTGGTATTGGGCTACCAGAAAGAGTCTATGGAATTGCACCAGTTTTACAGTGTATAGTGCATTTAAAGGTTTGTCAAACTCCGAAAAAATGCTATAGTCCTTTATGTCGTGAGACACTGTTGGAAGTTCTATAATGGAAATGCTGGATGAGAATCGATCTGCTTTGACAATGTTTGTAAAGATTTCACAAAGATCTAATTAAAATCATCAGCTGCTTTTTTGGGGGTGTTTTTGAGGCTGCAAATCCATGAGCAAAACATCAGCTTTTGAACCAAAATGATATTTTGTTGTTCCAGCTGTAAAATATGCCCACAAATCCTCCACATCGTTGTATACACGTGTTGCTAAAGGGCACTCTGTTGCCTCCAAGCAAGTCAAGGACGAAATGAACTAAAGGGAAGTATGTTGCCTCCAAGCAAGTCAAGGACGAAATGAGCTAAAGGGAAGTCTGTTGCCTCCAAGCAAGTCAAGCACGAAATGAGCTAAAGGGCAGTCTGTTGCCTCCAAGCAAGTCAAGCACGAAATGAGCTAAAGGGCAGTCAGTCGCCTCCAAGCAAGTCAAGGACGAAATGAGCTAAAGGGCAGTATGTCGTCTCCAAGCAAGTCAAGGACGAAATGAGCCTATCACAGTTCTCTTCATCAAAACTTAAATGCAGCCTCAGCTTGTTAAATGTTGGCCGGTTACAATATTGTTTGTTGTTTGGTGAAGGATTCGGTCAACGGCATCACTTTTTTCTTATTTAAAACCCTCGTGGAGGTGCATTTGGTGTGCATGATATTTAGAAGCATTAAACCAGCTGTTCCATCGTGTACTGACCAATTCAGGGGGAAATCTGACTTCACCAGCGGGTAAGTATTCAACCCAAAAATACAAGTACCGTTGTTTTCGTCCAGTTTATTTATTTATTTATTTATCATTATTTTTTTTTAAACAAGGCTGACTTCAACATTGGCATTACGTTCAACTGTGTTACATCATCTAAAGTTTAACAGTTAGTAACTAGCTAAATGGATGATGCACAACACATGAACTGACTTTGTAAATATTGCCAACAATACATCTTTATAAATACTCCTTTTTGCAATAAGCAGCAGAATCTGTGACTATCGCTGCCACGTGATCATATTCTATCTCCATGTTGGTGACGGCCCGTATTACAGCCTAACTCAAAATAGCATGGTTGCACTTATCCGTTTTAACAACAGCAATCAAATAGGCATGTCCCTGCGACAATGAAATGCTTTTTAGAATGCTATGGTCACGGAAATCCGTTGTGTGTTTGCTACGATACTAACGGTCTTGCCTTTCAACACATTTTTCAGTTTTAAAATGTTCGTCAAGTGCCTTTGTTAAGTATTTAAGCTTCACAATGTGGCAATTTGTGGAAGAGCCCCACCTTGTTGACAATGTTTTTCGAAAAATGGACTAGTTTTTTCGTTATAGCTAAACTTAAGGTATATGTCAGACACTGTACACAATTTAATAAAATCAAGAATAAACACTTCACGTTTATCTTTAGACTACAGCATGGTAGTGACTGTTGCCTGCTTCATTTTTTATTTACTTGAGAGAGCTCTTTCTTTCACAGCCAATTGCTTTTCACTTTTGATGTGGTCTTTGGTCGAATCGATGCAAACATGACCAAAGCTATGGTGAATTCTTTTTTTTACAAAGTAACAGGTACCCATCCGTGTACATGTCCTCACCAAATCCAGAGCCTCTTACATCAGGAGTGATCTTTGCAACTGGTAATGTATGGCGACGTTTTATTTTGTTCGTCACAATATTATTATGTCCCTCACAATAAATGTTGTGTTCCTTTACAATACTGTTGTGATCGCTCACAATATTATTCTGTTCCGTCACAATATTATTGTTTTCCCTCACAATATTAGTATGTTTCCTCACAATAAAATAAATATGGTTTTCCCTCATAATGTTATTAAGTTTCCTCACAATAATAGTGTCCTTCCATATAGTGAATGTGCAAAAACATTAACCCGCCCGGTGTTACTGTTACAACATTTGCAAAATATAAATCAAACAAGACTGGGTGAAGTATCCCTCCCTGAGGAGAATGCATGGAGTCATTCAAAATGGCTAACTTGTGTTATATTAGCATATTACTCCCATTTCAACCATGTTATATATAGTAGGGATACCACCAGACTCGTCAGTACACATCCCTCCCCAAAACCCACTTTGATTAGTTGTGATACCGCCACTGGCGTAACCAGGGATGGGATTGGGGACAGTGTTGTCATATTTGCAGTTATAAACAGTAAGAAAAAGGTTTTGCAAGTTTTGGGTTACTCCAAAGACGGTGAAGTGGTAAATAGTTTAATTATGAATGAATGAATGAATGAATGAATGTTTAACGACACCCCAACACGAAAAATACATCGGCTATTGGGTGTCATCCTATGGTAATACAATCAAATAATGAATGAATGAATGAATGTTTAACGACACCCCAGCACGAAAAATACATCGGCTATTGGGTGTCACACTGTGGTAAAAGACAAACAAATAAAGTGATGATCAACATCAATATAAAAATTCAAGATTTAAACAAAAACAGTGTAAAGAACTGTGCAGAAACACAAATATCACAGATAGATACTGACTTTTACTCAAAATTTATCTGTGCTGTATTGACCATTCTCAAAGAGAATGTTACACCACTGCAAGGTTACAGCACGCGCCGGGGAATAGTTTAATAAGTGCTGATTTAACATGAAATGCCCCTTTGATTCCAAATAACAAGTGCACATGGCATATTAGAGACAAAACATCAAAGCGACAATCAGACGCAACATTTTGTCGCATTTTTTTGTAATTTTTGTTGCATTTTCGCTTTTATTTTGTTGCATAGTAGCTTTGTAGTGGTTGTTTTGTCGCATTGTCGCTCCAGCTTTGTCACATTGTTGCCCTCTATTATAAGCGCGACATAGCGAAAATGTGACAAGGCACAAATCAGCCACCATAGATAACGGTTTTATTGTTCACATTTCATGTCTGAAGGGCAGTGTTTCCAGGCTACTGAAGTCCAGATTAACAAGGCCTCACTTTATACTGCACTTCTACTTAAACAAACTTGTTATGTTCTAGATATATTTGTACTACCCTTACCTGACAATGTAATGTTACAAGAAAGAGGTGCTGATACAGGTGTGTAATCAAGGCAAGTCCATTCTGTATCGTGTCTGCCTTTAGCAAAACTCTTAATCAACATTGTTGCAGACACTGATGGAACTCCTACAACACTGTAACGCCGAGGTTCTATCGAATAACATGCCATAAAATTAGAATTACACAGCACAATGGGTTCTTTACATTTGGATATAAAGATGTCTTCGTCAATTGTTCCACTCCTGAGAACACAGGTCAGATTCAGCGCTATTCCATCAAACCAATGTAAAACACATGGCTTTATTTCAAGTACAGCCTCACCTGAAAATATACATATTTTAAAGGGACATTCCTGAGTTTGCTGCAAGTTTTAAGATGTTATCGACTAACAGAGACATTTTAACGATTGTAATTACATATTAAATATATTTTTTTCTGGATAAAATACTAGCGGCTGTATATTAAACGCGTTTCTGATCGTTCTAATATTTGTACTAGGTTAAATTTCGTACGTACGGAATTAATGAAGACAAAATCCAGTTTTGGCTTCTTACAAATATTAAGACGACCAGAAACACATTGAATATACAGACACTGATATTCTAAACAAGACAATACATTTAATACGTAAGTTTAATCGTAGAAATATTTTATTAGATGGAAACATCTTACAATGCAGCAAACTCAGGAATGTCCCTTTAAATTATAATAAACATGAAATGTTGTGGTCATATAAATCTTTCACTTCAAACATCACCAAGGCCTGGTTGCTCGAAACCCGAGTTAACACTGGTTAACACCAACTCCGAGTTAAATTCCTTAGCCTGGTAATTAACTGTTTTTGAAACACCCTTCTAACTCTGCTTACTTGGGTTAGTTTCCACTAATTCACGGTACAGTACTAGATGGCCAATTAATAGAAAATAAATACCTTCCAACAAGTCTTTGGTGTATTTACTTCTGGCACCGGCTTACTGAGTATGGTTATACGTTGTGACAGCAAAAAGCTGTACTCTCTACTGCGTGGTAACCCCAGGATTTCCCTGTACATCCGATGCAAACTTCCGTTTTGTTTCCACCATCGTCTAAGCACTGGTGTAGCCAAACCATTTTTATTAGGGTGGGGGCCACTAGAGTAGCCCGAGGGAAGGCCATGACCTCTTCCTTACACTTCTGCCTCCTCCCCACTCCACCGTTTACATTTTTCTTGGGCTCCATATCACGACTCATAGACAGTGTTGTTGGTCCCTCCTCAACGTGAGTGCCCCCCCCCCCCCCCAATTCAAAATCATGGCTATGCCAGTGGTAGCGGTAGTCACTCAACCAAAACCCCACCCTAGTAAATTCTGTTACGATTGTAAGACAGGTATGTGCTGTCCTATACGTGAGAAAGTACATATATTATATTCTTTGCTACTACTGGAAAAATATAGCAAGATTTCTTTGAAGACAATGTATAGTATCAATGACTGATTAATCAATGTGCTCTAGTGGTGTTGTTAAACAAAAAAGAAGCAAGACAAAGAGGAGAAACAAACCGACTTCCACCTGTTTCGTCGGTTTGTTGAATGATGGCCTCAGTTAAAAAAAAAAAAAAAAAAATGTAACTTTAATATTAAAAGTCTGTTAGGCTTTATTATATAGGTTAAACAAAAAAGTTCATTTTTTTTTTCATTTCATTTTTCATTTTTTTTTTTTATATAGGCAGGGTTGGGTTCTCAGAAACTCAATAAACAAATTACTGAAAATATTACCTTGCTCAGGCCCGTAGTAACAGGCTTTCAAGCAAGATTTTGTGAAAAATAAGGGCTTTTTGTTAGGGCAAAATTCTTAAAAAATAAGGGCTATTTTTAAGAATTTTTAGGAATGTTTTGACAAAAATAAGGACTGAAATTCAATAATCAATATAAAAGAAAAACATTTTGTACTCACCTCCAGGGAGAACATAAATACAAAAGCTAATTACCAACTCAGAAGATCATGCCAATGGTCATCATCAACAGCGATATTCAGCATATCAATACAACCAGATTAAAGTAATCTGATATGGTGCAAATCCATGCTGAATATGATGCTGATAACCACCAAGATGTCTTCTGAGAAATACATTAATTCAACATATTCATTATCTGAAAGTATACTAAGGCTAGATTTAATTAATTCCAACACTTATTTTATGTTGCATTTATCAAAAAGATTTTAAATTTTAAAATTTAGGATTTTCACCAAACAATTAAGGCTTTTTAGGATTTTGAAGCTTTAATAAGGAATATTAGGGCTGCTGTCAAAAAATAAGGAAAATTAGGAAAATAAGGGCCCGCTTGCAAGCCTGCTAAGTAACGATATGTGAAGTGTGTGCGTGTGTAGGCTATATGTTTGGGATACACACTATAGTAGAGCACAGCAAAGTGAATGTTTTGGATCACAAGTAGGGTGTACAGCCCCCCACCACCCCTTACGGCTGTAACACCCCATTAGTTCATACGGGCCTGCTACTTTTATTGAAACAACTAACGAACTTTATTAGAAATGAGTAAAATAAAGTTTGTTTTGTTTAACGACACCACTAGAGCACATTGATTTATTAATCATCGGCAATTTTGGAGAACAAACCCGCTACATTTTCCCATTAGTAGCAAGGGGGTATTTTTATATGCATCATCCCACAGACAGGGTAGCACATACAACGACCTTTAATATACTAGCTGTGTTGCACTGGCTGGAACGGTAAATAGTCTGGTGGTTTCAATTAAAGAGACAGTACCATTTAGTTTGGCAGTTTTAGGACCGTTTTGATATATATTTTTTTACTCTTTTTCCCCCCATTCTATTAATGATTACACATTTTGGTAAAATGGGCAACATTGCACATTACCGTCCATTTTTCACAGACTATAAATTATGTAATCACAGCAAACGTGATTGTTCGTTAAACCACTAAACTATATGATAATACTTAAGTTGACTTTTAAATTTGTTTAACGTGGATATATCCTGTTAAGGTTGACGCACACCGATCCTGCACATGGCCTCTGGTATTGCCCAGCGACTAATTCTATTACAAAAGTGTATGTGCATGTGATTACGTTGCTGGATCAGTAGAGCTTCTACCTTTGGACTCGATAAATCAGTTTGTCTCTTACTTCTACACTTATTAATACAAAACTATTGGAAAAGTGGCACATGACAATTTAGTGACAAGAAATGAATTGCTGATTTGTTTAAAACAGATAATCATCAGTTATACATCAGTACACAATGCTGAAAATAATAATTAATTTGCCTTGTGCCCTAGTATTGCACTTGATATTGTTGAATGGGGAATTAGATAGGCAAAGCTGCGGTGCTTCTTTTGCGACTTAATGACCTAGTCTCTGAACGTTTTAGAAAGATTTGTTCTAATAATAAGTTAATAGTAAGTTCCATTAATTTAAAGTAACCATTGCTGTCAAGTAGTTCCTATGCCAAAACGTGATATGGGAATGTTGGTATTGACATGATGATGTGATTTGGAGACTTCATTCTGTCGAAGTGATACACATTGTTAACTTGCTGTAATAGTCTGGAAATAATGTTTCAGTCAAGCCATTCATTCAGCGAGGCAAGTCGGGAACAGACTGACAATAGCATCGTCTGTACTGTACATTGCTATCATTTGTGAATATGATTCTTGATCCAAATATTAAACAGTATCAGGTCTCATTGTCACCCAAGACACAAACTATTATATAATGACATGGGCATTCCTATCCCAGTAACACTTCGTGACAAAAAAATACAGTGGATATAGTAGATAATAAACGAATTACTAGTTGTCCCGAGTGAAATAATGTTCACTTGTCGCGACCTTTAGCGAGTGATAAGTGAACATTATTTCACGAGGGACATAAATTTGACAATAACTGGTACCGAGTTTGTTATTCTATTTATTACCCCACCTATTTGAGGTTTTTAAAAGCCTTTATTTTCAATATAGCCTACATCGGCTACACATCCATGTATGCAGAAACAACGTAAACAGCTTTACTGTTCTGCATATTGCTTTAACTTTGAATTTTGTTCACGGTTCACAGATAATTTTCAAAACCCAAAGTCCTATATATTCTGTAAAAATATATATATAATGAAATACATTAAACTACCATTTTATTACAAGTTTAAGCTGAAACCAGAAAGACGCAAACGCTTTAAACTACGTGCCGTCATTGTGTGTGTGCTTTGCCAAATCGTGATACGTCATATTTTGTACTGACAAGGTGTGTTGGCGTCAAATCTTCCAATGGCAGTGTACGTTAAGCCAATGCATGATAATTTGTCAGTGAGAAATTATGATTTTCATTTTCCCCGTTATTAGTGGCTGCTTGGGTAATAAATCTCCATAATCAATCACCAAGGACATACGGCAGATCAAAAGTGATTTCATGGATGGGTGTGTTATCCAATGCAACTATTACAGCAAACGGTGCTACAGACGGAACTGTGGAAAGCTTTAGTCATGCAGTATACGTTACCAGAAGCAATAGAGTTCATGAAAGCACAGCTGCCTCGCTGTAATGTTTGCAGACAAAAACATGTAACACTCATAATCTCACTATTCAGAAGACATTCGTATTTTGGAGAGTGTAGATAATGTACCTCATGTTCATATATTGGTCCACGTTTCTTGACTTAATGATAACTGTAATGATGTTTGTGTGGATTCTACTGACATCCAACTTCCATATGTATGAAGAGTCAATGGAAACATCGGCACTTTGAATTAGACCATTCCAGCTATTCCAAATGGTTCCATGTACACATAAGAGACACTTCCAAATGTCCAGTTGATCATTCCCAATATTTGTGTTGTGAAAATGATAATGAAATGTGTTGTCTTAGGTCGTGGTTTGAAATAGAAGAACAGGTTTTGGGGGTTTTTTCTTCTGAGTTCCAGGTTTGTTTTTATTAGTATTATTTTATGATTAGCCAGATGAGAATTATATACAGGGCATTTGTAATTAGACGCATTTCTTTCGTTGTTCAGGATATCCATATTTGTGGGCGAATAAGGTGAACATGTATATCACTTTCTTTTTATATGCACCATTAGATTCATAGTTCCTTGAAACATGAATATAGGTTTTCGTATAACAGTTTTATGTGCATTAAGCTATGTCTCCATATGCACGCATGCGTATGCGCGAACGTATGCATATCTAAAAATTCGCTTCTATATATATAAATTGTGGTGTTTCCATGTGTATAAATGCGTATGTGTGAGGGTCTGCGTAAAAAAACGTACGCACAGAATCGGTACATGTAGCAAATTTTTCTCTACGCTCACGCAGTACTGACACGTACATTTCATAAAATTACGTCATCGGTGAATGTCCTGCTAAATTTGAAGCTAACACTGTGTGTGTCTTTTCGTAATGTCAATCTTTTCAACATAAAAAGCATTAAAGTTTCAGAAAAAAAGCCTTGAACAGCTGTTGGAAATGGTCAAAGACAATATTTGCATATACAATCCTAGAGATTCAGATCATAAAGATTCGATCAAACTGGTTAACATTTGGACCAATATCACCAAAAAATTGGAACCATCGGTCCCAATATTATTATTATTATAATTATTATTATATATATTTACTATTGTTATTTTTATTGTTGTATTATTATTATTATTATTATTATTATTATTATTATTATTAGAGCCGAAATATCAAAGAAAAAGTGCGAGACACTGCGAGACACATATGTAAGAAAAAGAAGAGAAATGCGTTCTTTCAGAAGTGGAGTTGCCAGATGGAAGTGGAAGTAATTGGATATCATGAGTTTTCTGGACAAGTTTATTGATGATGCCCTGTAAGTAGACTTTTCATGCTGTACGTTTTAATTTAACCCCATGAAACACTAATATTAATCAATTTGGAAAAAAAAGTAAACTGATAATAATTATGTTCATGCAACTTCATTTATTTACAAAACAGAAACCAATCTGCGGTTGCCGGAATTCATTGGGGAAGAGGAGAAAGTTTTTGAAGATGTCTTAGATACTTTGTCCGAGCACGGGTTTGATGTCACTGATGAAGACAATGCTGCCTCGGTGACCCTGTAAGTATCAGTAGTTGCTTTAAAATAACACGAAAGTACCACGATTAATATGAGCATTTTGCCAACTTAGGGGATGATAAACGAAATATTCTTTGCACAGGTCTCTAAATTGCACTGTATCATGTGTAACTCTGTTGCCACCGTACTGCAAATCAATCAGACCGTCGGGATTCTTCTGAGTGTCATGCAAAAGACTTGTAACTTCAGCTAGGGTTGTATGATTTTGTAGCATACTGTGAAGACAACACGATGCCGTCACTATTTTGTGTACCACCTATTTTGGTGTAGAAAACTCTCCATCTTACTGCTAACATGCCAAAAAGCATTTTCAACTATACGCCTAGCCCTAGAAATACGATAGTTGAATGCCCGCTCATCGGTGGGTCAACTTCTTCCCGGATAGGGCCTCATCAGGTGCGTTTGTAGAGGAAATGCCTCATCTCCAACTGCAACATATGGCAGGGGACCAAGTTGATCTGCCTCTTCAATGGGTGTGTTTGTTGGAATGTTGTGTAAGTTCCTGGATAGTGCATTGCCTAAGTTGGAATTGGAAAATACACCTCCATCACTGTTCCATCCATAAGCTCCGATATCAATACATATGAATCTATAGTTGGCGTCCATGGGTGCAAGTGATAGGATAAAAAAAAAAAAAAAATCTCTTATAACTGAAATACATAAGAACCACTGTTCGGTGGTGATTTCATAACGATATGCTTTCCATCGATAGCTCCGATACAATGTGGAAAATTTCACTTGTCTTTGAAGTTTCTGGCTATAAGCAGCCAGTCCTCGTTTGTTTGCGACATTTTGAGATAGGTCGCAGACAGCTTCGTCCATATTGCATCACATACTTCATCCAGTATCCTTGATATACTCTGTATGCCTACCCGGTAGCTGAATGCAAGATACCT
Source organism: Gigantopelta aegis (assembly GCF_016097555.1). NCBI lineage: Eukaryota > Metazoa > Mollusca > Gastropoda > Neomphalida > Peltospiridae > Gigantopelta > Gigantopelta aegis. The sequence goes on along the minus strand of NC_054703.1, from coordinate 22,832,552 downwards.
GAATGTTTCTCATGTAGCTAAATATCTGTAAGTTAAAAAAATGAAAACACTACACAACTAGATGAAATACATGTTTAATAAATACCTTCATTTCATTTATTTCAACAGATCTGGATCCATTCCACCTACTCATTCAGAAGGTTCTGTTGAAATGCCCCCATCCGTTGCATCGTCTGCTCTGAAAAATACGTCTGCACGTCCATATTTAAATAAAGGGATGAAAAGAAAGAGGTCACTTGGAAATGAATCAGTGATAGATTTATTAAGAAACGTTTTTGATGACCTCAAAAAAAAAAAAAAAAAAAAAAAATGGCAGGAGCGAGATGAAACACAAAAGGTCACGGAAGTGGAGAAAGAGGCGGCTCGCCAACTGTCACAGAAGACACCTGTTGATGTATTTTTTAAATTTTGTGCTACCAGTGTGAAAAATCTGTCACCTGGCATACTGTCAGTGGTTGAAATGCAAATACAACAAATATTGTTCAAGGCAGAAAATCCCAATCTCCCACAACAGGAAATCATGCGTCTTCCACGAGAATATATGCAACTGGCACCAGTGATGTCCAGTCAGGAGATCCCACCAGAGAGTACTGCACCAAATCAAGATAGTTTAAACCAGTATAGACTGTCTGCCCCAATCGATATGCCTAGTATGATTAGCCAACCTGTAAATGATGATTCGGATGAAAGCTCCTCGATTGCGATTACAACATTACCATGACAACTGTCGACAAAACTGGTAGCTAAAATCCTAATGACAATCACTGCATGTAAGGAACACTTTTCTGGAAACATAAATGTTAATCACCATTGCTGTCAGTTTGAAATCTGCATGTAATAAATAATTTTATGGATCATTTATAATTTTATTATTTGTATTATTACTACTAGTACTCCTCCTGCTCCTACTACTACTATTGATACTACAACTATTGATCATTTATAACTTTATTATTTGTACTACTACTACTACTACTACTACTACTACTACTACTACTACTATTGATACTACAACTATTGATCATTTATAACTTTATTATTTGTACTACTACTACTACTACTACTACTACTACTACTACTACTACTACTATTGATACTACAACTATTGATCATTTATAACTTTATTATTTGTACTACTACTACTACTACTACTACTACTACTATTGATACTACAACTATTGATATTACTACTTACATTAAACTGAGCGCTAGGCTTCCGGGTCAATGATACTTTGGCAAGTAGGGGCTTAATAAGGTGAAGTACATTAGCAAATTACTCCCTCGTCAGTCGAAAAAATTGGTGGAAACACGTTTCATCTAGTAACAATTCAGCTACAAGATGATGGTATGCACCATATTGCTTCCTTTTTTGACGGATAGGATGAACTCACCACCGGTGCTTTCTTCTCCCCCTCTTTCTTAAAGTTGTGGCAATTGTCAGCGCCATTCACATGTCGTCATTCTCTTCTTCGTCCAGAAGGGCTAGAACGTTTCCACTACTAATATTTCATGGCCAGTTCTTCAATTTACACGTTGTGAGGTCACGCCAAAATGTTTTACGCATTCTTCTACGCAAACATGAAGATAGTCACTAGGCATACGCGTAAGCACACATGGAGACATAGCTTTAGAACAAGTGTTTCAGCACAAATTAAAGCTAATGACGGCCATTTTGAAAATCAAAATAGGGACACCAGGGGGAGATATTAATTTTTTATGTCCTTATTTTAAATTGAACCCACAATGATACAGAATATCTGTACCAAGTTTCATTGATATTTGTGCATTGTGAACAATGGACAGTAATGTAAATCATTAATAGAATAATAAAAAAATAAAAAATAATTATAATTAAAAAAAAAAAAAAATAAAAAAAAAAATAAACAGTTAAAAAAAAATATATCAAAAGTTTAAACGGTCGCATGCAAGTCTTGCGCTATTTCCTAAAATTGCCACTCGTTTTTTGTTTGCTTAATGACACCATTGAAGCTTATTGATTAATTAAACATTGATATTGAACATTTTCTTCAAAGAAAATCACTACATTTCCCCAGTAGTAGGAAATAATATATTATAGCCAAAGTACTTTCTCACGTATAGGGCAGCACATAGGTGAGGGGAACACGGCCTCTTGGTCACATCTTTTTTCCTTTCCACCTTATAATTATATATACTGGCCTGTCATGGCCTGGGGTTTTGCTTAAGTAAATGCCGCCACCACTGGCACAGCCAGGATTTTGTATTGGGGGAGTGGGGAACTAAATTGGGGAAGGGAGAAGTGTGAGGGAGAGGTCATGGCCCCGCCTCTGCTACTCTAGTGGCCACCATCCCTATACAAACATTTGTGGCTACGCTAGTGCTTAGGCGATGGTGGAAACAAAGCGGAAGTTTACATCGGATGTACAGGGAAATTCCCGGGTTACCTGTCGCAGCTAGATATTTATATAGATAAATCCCAGTTGAGACATTGAGCAATTTTGATATCGTGGCCGCAAAACTGCGGATTTGTCATAACTTTGTTAAGTGCACACGGCAGTTACCACGTAGTGGACACTACAGCTGTCACAGCTTATAACAAGTGGCGCATCCAGAAAATCCATTTAGGGGAGGGGGGGGGGGGCAATGACATGAGGCGGAATGCTAATGGAACTTTGGGAGAGGTTTGGAGGGGATCGTAAAAAAAAAAAGAAAATTAATATATAATAAAATTAGAACTCACACAATTAAACGGGGGGTGGGGGGTGGGCGGGCCCTTGGCCCCCTCCCCAGATCTGCCTTTGATAACCACGCTCATTAAATCGGCCCTGGTGTAGTTACATCTGGTTATCAATATCTATTTGTCTGTACTGCTACCATATTAAAAAAAAAAAAAACGAAAAAAAAAACGAGCAGTAATAAATGAGGCATGTTCATGAATGTATTTATATATATATATATATATTTACAAGCCCCTTTAAGATCGATGACAGAACATTATGACGTCATCCGTTTGGCTTTCTACACCATAAATATAATCTTACTGTGCTATTTCTAATTGTCATGTTTGACAACGTGAATAGTGTTTAGCTTTCATTAAAACATTTTTTTTTAAAGAGGTTTAACAATTTAAAAACATATACCAAACGCTGCTGTTGTCCGCTCAATGTAAAACAACATTATTTTGAAAGGAAACGAAGACACCATTGGCAATAGAAAAAAACAAATCACCGACTTTCTGATAGATGGCACTCGCGGACGTTACACAATTTCGGCTTCTAAATGTTTTAATTTCATAAATGTTTTCATTAATATCTTATACAGGGGAATGAGATTGCCCGTAAGAATATTTAAAGTACGTTTTAGAACTTACCAATGAAAACTCTAGAAGAGACTTAAAAAAAAATATATCCACTGTATATACATGTATATTACTTTTTTATTTATTTACAATGTTTAAATTTAATAAAAATTCAGCAATTCAAATTTTCAAAATATCTCTATTAGTTTGTGGGAGATGCTTGTTAGGGTCACTGTACAAAGTTTCAGAACAATTCAATCAAAACTGTAGAAGATAGACTTTAAAAGAAAAATGGACGGAAAACGCCAATGTATTCATTAATTCGAAAATGCAGTCATGAATAGATTTTGTAAAAATTTATGAAATAATGCAATGTTTATTAAATTCAATTCTACAATTACAATTCTTTCATTTTAATATCATCTTTATATGCCTGTATTTTATTTTTAAATTATATTAAACGGAATCATTCTCAATGCGCCTGTTAACGGGACAGACCCTAGTTTCAGCCAATGAAAATGAAAACTAAGTTTAGTTAATCTACAAACAAGTAACACATTTGGATAAAGTTACAACTGAGTGAAACAGGAGTCTGTGGCTTTGAAATGGTGAAATACCCTCTAAAAATAGACTAAAACCCGACTCCATAACTGTTACTTCTCAGACGCACGTGCGTTTTTAAAAATATGAGAAATGCATTTTGTGATATTAAAAACATCAGAATGACCATAAAAACACGAATGTACGGAAATGGATAATCTAAACAGTTAAAATTTATAGTAAATTATTATTTCAGTTATCAAAAACGGCTCCAATAGTAAAAAATATGTCTTAGTTTTAAAAACTAGGGTATGTCCTTTTAACTGCCAGAGTGGCATTACAGAATTCCTGCTCTACTAACCTTGCTCTACTAACATCTTGTGGGAAAATAAGTAACAAGACCATTGCAATCTGCCAAATCCAACACATTTTAAGTAACTTAGACTTTCAGATGCTCAGTGTTATGGGTAAATAAGCAGTACTTCTGAAAAGAAAGAAAGAAAGAAATGTTTTATTTAACGACGCACTCAACACATTTTATTTACGGTTATATGGCGTCAGACATATGGTTATGGACCACACAGATTTTGAGAGGAAACCCGCTGTCGCCACTTCATGGGCTACTCTTTCCGATTAGCAGCAAGGGATCTTTTATTAGCGCTTCCCACAGGCAGAATAGCACAAACCATGGCCTTTGTTGAACCAGTTATGGATCACTGGTCGGTGCAACTGATTCATATACCCATCTAGATTCGCCACAGAGATGTATATCAAAGTTTACAGAGTGCACTGGTCATACAAACATAAACAACACTAACAAAATATCATTATGTGAGTGTTTAAAAATTATTATAGCCTACCTGCAATATAGACTGGGGGAATACATATTATACAGAAGGAGTGCATATTATACATATAATATAGACTGGGGGAGTGTATATTACATGTATAATGTGCACTGGGGAGTGCTTATTCTACATATAATGTTGACTGGGGAGTGCAAATCCAGGGGACTGAAATTATATGTGACACCGGTCTTCCTGAAAGATGCTTGCAGATTGACAGTAATAGGTATTTACGGTTTCCTGAGATGTCACTTTTGCACGCATTATTTCCAGAGATCTCGATTTTTGTGCTTTCAGTTCAGCCCATCTCTTCATAAAACTGTAAAACCACTGTAAAGATAGTTTTTTGTTTTCCTTCTCTTTCTTTCCGATGTTAACTGCAAAATCAGTAGCAATACCTGTGACCTTCGTACGGGTATAGCCGTAGCCTACAGATGACATGAATTCAATATGCTGGAGGGGTGAGATGTAGTCCAGTGGTAAAGCGCTCGCTTGATGCCCGGTCGGTCTGGGATCAATCCCCGTCTGTGGACCCATTGGGCTATTTCTCGCTCCAGCCGGTGCACCACGACTGGTACATCAAAGGCCGTGGTATGTGCTATCCTATCGAAAAAGTAGCCCATGAAGTGGCCACAGCGAATTTCCACTCTCAATATCTGTGTGGTCCTTAACCATATGTCCGACGCCATATAACCGTAAATAAAATGTGTTGAGTGCGTCATTAAATAAAACATTTCCTTCCTTCCTTCAATACGAGCATAGCCGTAGCCGACAGATGACATGGATTCAATATGCTGGACTAAAGTCTGCTCCTCTTCCTGTGATAACAGTGCTTCTGGTCCAGACCTGGTGCATTCAAGCTGAATCTTGAATCTTACCACTCACACGATCATGAAGTGTTGAATATGGTACTGAAAAGACTGCAGCTGGGGTTTTTTAAATTGGCATTCCTTCGCTACACATCGATTGATATGCATTTCCCAGTGATTCATAAGAGTACTGTTTGTAGGTGGCTTTTGGTCGGTTAATCATAGCCTAAAAAAACAAAGAAAAAAAAGAAAAAAACAACAAAAAAAAACAATTTTTAAATGTAAATTTTACTACAATGGTTACGGTTAAATTTCCTTTTATTTAAAAAAAAAGGTGCAAAATAAAATAATTTTCTCATACATAATAATATTATTTTATTATTTTAAAAGTCCACCTGCAAAAATCACCTCAATTTGTAATAAATATAAATGTGCATGTGTATAAGCCACCTATCAAAAATGATTAAAATAAATGTTGCAGTGAAATGGCATAAGAGATAACCTATCTAACATACCACAAATATTATTGTTCAGTATAGGACCACGTGGTACATCACGCGACAGACAGATGGAACGTCAATGCAGCAGACGATAACTGCATGAATATCTGATGACTACATTCTTCTATCTGGCGCATTTTATTAATACCAAAATACTGTATTAATAAAAATCGATAAAATGCACAATGTATCGGTATATGATATTATAATTAAAACTTACTGTTGGCAGTTTGACTCGAAGCATTTTCAGTCCAGAGAGACAAAAAACAACCCACTTCCTTGTTTACGTTTGGGCTATCGGTGGCGTCAAATCTCACACGGTCTCACGATACATGCAATTACAAATGGAGTATCGAAAACACATGTCGATCGAAATTGTTTGACGGTACGATAAATAATTTCTTATTTCAGTTTGGTTTGACATAGGCCTAATGATGGTAATTTCTTTTAAAAGGGACCCTGGTCAAGTAAATTTTCAGCAAAACTTCCACCTGAAAATATGGTTTTAACACATCATTTGTTGATATAAATATCGTAGGCCTATTCCAAAAAACCCAAAACAAAACCAACAACCCCACCATGAAATAGCCATATTAAACTAAAACGTTTACAAATTTAGGAAAATAACATTACTCACTTTCAATATGGCGGTCAGGTAATACGTCATTTGCAGATCATACGTCATAGGCGCCATGAGTTTCCAGCCTTCAGCGACTCCTGTTGAGAGATATCGAAACGAGGCTGGGCGCTGGAAACAAACCACTTTAGCGCATAGACTACATTCCGGACACACAGCCGGTCAAATGATTGTCAATAGGACTACATCCTAGAAATAACTTGTTTACGTTTGAAAGTACATTGCCGGTGTATTTTGAATAAAGTGTAATGTAAATAAGACATGTATTTTGGTTAAATACTTGTGGGATATCACTTGAATTTAGTAATCCTATATGAATCAAATGTGAAACACTAGCGTAGGAATGGGGAAGGGTGTGGGTGGCCGGCTGGCATGCCCCCCCCCCCCCCCCCCCCCCACACACACACACGTTTTAGCAGCAGCGATGGTTTTTATATATTTATACATGCATTTATATATAATTAAATTTCCGTTACATTCATTAGAGTATAATTCCAATCTCTAAAAATCCCTTTATTATAAACCCTTGGATTGGTCAAATTCGTATCACGTGATGATAAAAACTGGCATTCATAGCACCATGAATCTCAGTTTAGCACTATTTTTGGCTATATAGCCGGAACTACTTTATGAATTATGTCAACAAAGGAATGCCCGAGGAATTTCCTTGAGATTCTGTTTTTAGACATCAAACAGTAATCGTCTGCTGTCAAACTTGTAAAGATCTAAAAATCTTCACATAAAAATTATACCATACAAAAAAGGTCGCTTCAGACATTTTTATTAAAGGTTAAAAGTTATTGAAATTACTTACGTTACATGTTTATAGTGAATTCAGAATCCCACAGCTAAAAATCTATTTTGTCGATCCAAAAAAAGTGTATAATTCCAATGGAATTTGGTCTTTTACAAAAGCGATTTCAAAAACAAAATTCAGTCAGTTCATGCGAACCATTAGCAGTAACGCGCATACAACGGCATTGTAGTATGACGTACACAACGCATAGCCACTGCGATCCAATCTTTAAACGACTCGGGGTTTTGAAACTAGGTATATCATGTACATGTCGGGACACAGGAACGAAGCTTCAATTCGAAGCTACAACAGAGAATGTTCCACTTTCCAAAAACGAAACATCAGCATGGCACTGTCAAATGTCACGAATACTTGTGTCGCACCACTTGAAGTCACACATGCCAAAACCATCCTGTGTTGCCACTTCCACAATTACAAGGCCAGTAAACACAGAAACTCGCGACACACCTGTTTCATCCATTTCCGGAAACATTGAAACCACTTTCTCCATGTCAAATCTATCAACACATGGCATTTTCACGCACTCAAACATTTTATAACTGTAATTTCAACGTCGTAATTGGTAAATCTGGACAGTAATCAAAAAATGGCGCCCATCCACAGTTCGTAGTTAAATATTCATACACCAACCGCTTCAAATAAATTATACCATACAAAATAGATCGCTTCAGACATTTTTATTACAGGTTAAAAGTTATTAAAATTACTTACGTTATATGTTTCTAGTGAATTCAAAATGTTTCTAGTTGGTATTGATATTTAATGCAAAAAATTAATATGAATTGTATTAATGATTGTAACATTGTCATTCTCTCATTCGGCTATTGACGGAAAAAGCCGAAACCACCATAGGGATTCGCTAATGTTGAGTATGAATTTCGTGTTAATAAAATAGTAAATATTTGGAAAATAGAGTTCACTTTTTATTTTAAAGAGGTTTACATTAATGACATGGTTATGTGTTTGGAATTATAAGAATTGAACGTGAATGTTTTTGAGTTTCATGCTAGTATGAAACGCAAAACCGCTTTACACACTTTAGTATGAAGCGGTTTTGCGTTTCATACTAGCATGAAACTCAAAAAATTTCACGTTCAATTCTTAAATAAAGGAAGGAAGAACATGGTTTATTTAACGACGCACTCAACACATTCTATTTACGGTTATATGGCGTCGGACATATGGTTAAGGACCACAGAGATATTGGGGGGGGGGGGGGGACCTGCTGTCGCAGATTCGTGAGCTACTCTTTTTCGATTAGCAGCAAGGGATCTTTTATATGCACTATCCCATAGACAAGATAGCACATACCACGGCCTTTGGTGTACCAGTCGTGGTTCACTGGCTGGAGGGAGAAATAGCCCAATGGGCCCACTGACGGGGATCGACCCCAAAACGACCGCACATCAAGCGAACGCTTTACCACTGGGCTACGTCTCGCCCCCTCATTACAATATAACGTCATCCCATTGGTCTAGACGTAGCAACGGGAGTTTGTTTATTTCTCGAAGAACGTAGATATTACGTCTTCAGGGAACGTCATATCTCATGTTTGGTATTTTGTCTTATTGAGCGTTATTGTTTTAGAACAAAACAAAATAAAAATAAAAATAAAATAAAATATGAACTTATAGCGTTAGTAGTAGTAAGTGCAATCTAATTAAAATTTGCTCCACTATTACATGTGGATCTAACAGCAGCCCGTTGGATCATGTCCAGTTGACCTTTCATTCGACCAATCAAAACCTTACTTGCAAAATCATGCCAGTGATTTGAAAAGAATTTGAAAACATTCGGGATTATGCCGAGGATATACGAAATGATTCGGGTGAATTACGAAGTATGCCGGAAACTAATTTCAATATAAAATTTTATATAAAATTTGTTTGAAGACGGAAAAAAACCCCGTGATGGTATTGAAATAGACCAACAAGTTTGCATTTTGCATAAATAGTCTCGACCGATATGTTTTTTAATTTGTATGCTCCCGAATAACGTTATAAAAGGCGAAGTGTAATTGGTCGATATTTAAATTGTTATTTATAGATGAAATGTCACCTGGACATGGGAGTCGATGTAATGCTATTAGATCTACTGGCGAGACCAGTAGAGCTAATTTTAATCAGATTGTAGTAAGTGTGTTTTAAATTTAATTAAAATTGTATTTAGCTTGAGATTATATGCTGATGATATTATTACCCTCGTGTGGTTTGGTATCATCAATTAGGGATTGTCTGTTATTTCTTTTACCACTGGTGTTGGAAGCGGGGAGGGCATGTGCTTCCCCTCCCAGCTTTTCAGATATTTTGCTTTATAATAGTGTAAAAGTGTGTAAATATAAAAGTGTGACCCCCCCCCCCCCCCCCCCAACTCTTTTGGCATCTTCCTACGACACTGTTTTACGTTCATCGGGGTATGAACAAGACCAAAAAAAAAATCATGCGCAAACTGTGTGAATCGACGATGAATTTTCCTATATCTGAATATTTAAAGTGACCACCTCTCTACAGTTAAGCCATTTATTCGAACAAGACTGACGATGAAATGCGTTAATATATTCAAAAGTAATACAGCTTTTTCTTGTCCTCTGGACAGGGTTAATCGGCTTTTACACGGTGCTAGAAAAATCTGTCTGACCCGGGGGTTAGATAAACCTGTGCGACCCGAGGGCTAGACGATTTCTACATACGTGTGACGTCATAACTCATGCTTTACAATGATTGCCGTCAGAATTCTCTTTGCCATTTCACGTTGTATCATTGTTTTAAAAATATTTAAACAAATTAATATTTTCAATTATCTATTTTTTGGTAAGTTGTTACAGTTTTATGTCGTTGCATGAGGTGGACTATATTTTCCCTAAGTATGATTAAATGAGTTTGTAGGTAAAATGTTTTCGAATCGTTCTACAATAAACAAACCGTCGCTTACAAAATTAATGTTTTGTTACTGAAATTAAATGGGCAAGAAAAAAATCTATCACCGTTGTGAGATATAGATAAGTAATTCCAACCCTCGGGACAAAATGTTTTTCGTAAGGGCCTCGGTAAACCTCGACCATCACAAAAAACATTTTGTCCCTCGGGTTGGAATTGCCTTATTTATACCTCACAACGGTGATATATTCTATTATTCTACACAAATCAGCTGTACCCTATCACATTTTATGGTTCCATCCCCGTGTGTAGGAGGAATACCAATACAGTAGGTATATCCTATTTGATATTTTTTCCCTTACCACATTTAGAAGAAAAACAAAAGTGAAGAAAAAAACAAAACATTTTCATAATTTATGAATCGAATAGTTTATCAATCCCCACCCCCAAAACATGCCACAAAACGAATATATTATTATTATTTATGAAACAACTACTAGATCATAGATAAACGTCCACACAAATTATGTCAATCATCAACTATATTCCGATACAATTCTCAATATACAGGCATCATTTTAACACTCGATCTGGATATCGCATTTCTTTGTGAACATGTTTCACAGTGTATGAATATTAATGAAGTATGAATATTAAAGGTTTTAGTGTATATACCTGATCATATTTCACATTTTTGTGATGTCCATTTTGGGTCATTTTCTATCTGATTATCAGCTTCCTACAATACTGCGGCAATAAAATATACAAGATAAAAACATCTGTGGGATGGTGCATATAAAATGATCCCTCGATGCTAATCCAAAACAGTGGCGTAGGAAGGTGCCAAAACGTGTGTGGGTGGGGTGGGGGCGGGGGGGGGGGGACTTTTATATTTACACACTTTTACACTATTATAAAGCAGATATACAGCAAAATATGTGAAAAGTGTGTATGTGTGCGTGTGTCGGGAGGGGGGGGGGGGGGGCACATGCCTCTTGCTCCCCGCTTCCTACGCCAGTGCAAAAGAGTAGCCAATGGAGTAGCAACAGCTGGTTTTCTCTTGCATTATTTCTGTGGTCCTTGTAATCCCACCACTACACTCCCACGCAAATTTCCTAATAATGTCACTTTGCACGTCCATGTCACTACAAAAATGGACTTGACCATTTTTAATGCAATGTGGCTAAACAACAAATACTCTATCGGTATGTTATAATAGGAGACAAAATAGTCCGAAAGGACGTAGAAACTGTGGTTCTTTCTACGTCCGGATATTTCTACATACCCTAATAGTGCAACAAATGGACACACAAACCAAAAATGAATAACCTACCGTACTCACTAAATGCCGATTGCAGTACTTGCTATTATTAACAAAGTAAATATTCCAACAACAACATAAAACAATGCCCGCCATTTTAAATTTGCTAAATAGTGGGAAGCAATTCGCCCTGCACATTAAGACTTAATGTGCGTTCTGTATTAGTGACAGAAGGGAGTAATTGTCAAAGTGGTATGTAATGTTTTCTCCATTTATTGTAAAGTAAATCAAGCCATTCATGTCCATTTTGTTATTATTACTATGGCAGGAGTTTTTACTATTTATAATTATATCACAGCCGTTATTTAAATCATTAGAAAGAAAGAAAGAAATGTTTTATGTAACGACGCACTCAACACATTTTATTTACAGTTATATGGCGTCAGACATATGGTTAAGGACCACACAGATTTTGAGAGGAAACCCGCTGTCGCCACTACATGGGCTACTCTTTCCGATTAGCAGCAAGGGATCTTTTATTTGCGCTTCCCACAGGCAGGATAGTACAAACCACGGCCTTTGTTGAACCAGTTATGGATCACTGGTCGGTGCAAGTGGTTTACACCTACTCATTGATTCTTGCGGCGCACTCACTCACGGTTTAGGAGTCGATATCTGGATTAAAAATACCATATCTCGATTGGGATCCGAACCCAGTACCTACCAGCCTGTAGACCGATGGCGTAACCACGACGCCACCGAGGCCTGTCTTAAATTATTACAATTATTGTACGTTTAGCATACAAGAGTTGCTGATTACAGAATGTGCTGGGTTAGGCATTAAACAAAATTGTTTTCTTTTTTTTTCGCTTAAAAAGTGTCACCGGCCTCGGTGGTGTCGTGGTTAAGCCACAGGACATAAGGCTGGTAGATACTGGGTTCGCAGCCCGGTACCGGCTCCCACTCATATCATGTTTTAACGACTCAGTAGGTAGGTGTAATAACACTACACCATCTTCTCTCTCACTAACAACTAACAACTAAAGACTAACCCACTGTCCTGGACAGGGCTCAAGTAGGTGAGGTGTTTGCCCAGGACAGTGTGCGTGAATCGTAATTGGACATAAGCACAAAAATAATTTTGAAATGAAATTATGTTCGATTACCAAATTAAACAAAAAAATACTGTTATGAAAATCTAATGGATATATATATTTACTTGAGCTGTCTGTCCAGGACAGTGGGTTAGTCTTTAGTTGTTAGTGGTTATATATAAAGAGAGGATACTCCCCGAGTGTCTTGTGATATAATTTATCAGCACAAGTTGATAAAAGTATGAAATCCGAGGCTTGCCGAGGATTTTATACTTTTATCAACGAGTGATGATAAATTATGATATCACAAGACACAAGGGGGGGGGGGGGGTATTCTTTTCATCATCCATTATCATTATTTTCATTTGCGACGGTTGTCAGTAATGTGGGTTGAATGTCAGCGGTAGGCAGGGCAGTTGCATGACGTCAAGGTTTAGCGCTCGTGACGTAACACCGTCTTGTGATTAAAATTTGGATTATAAGAAGTTTCGCAAGATATCGCAAATTATAGTGCCAGCGATATTTCTAATTTAATGGATCATATACATATATTATATATATATATATACATACGATATATATATATATTTATCATTTACTGACACCCGCAAAACAGATATTTTTCAATATTTTGTGATTAATGAAAAGATTTTTGGACTTAAAATGACAATTTATGATAGGAAGCCATTGATTGATACTTTTGTCCCCCCTCGTTACACATACAATAGCAGAAACACACAAAAAAACGTTCACTATATGCTCAACAGAGAAGAACAAAAGGAGCGAGCGTTGGACATGGTTCAAGAGGGGACTTCGTAAAGCCTTAGGACCTTCAGAGTCCATCCAAACTATTGGAACTCTTCATCATATACCGGGATTCATAATGGTCAACGTCGTTACGACACGCCAGTAGATCTAGTTTCAAACTATAAAACACGTGGAACCGGCATGCATCTCTATAATTAATAATGTTAGACTACAGCATAGAATGGTAAGGGAGCATACCCTAGTTTTTAAAGAGCACGTAAGGCATAACGGTACGCTTGTTTAGAACTTCGGTTTTGGCGACGGTTGTCTGATGGTATGGGGGGCAATCAACTGGAGTGATCTCATCATTGTCCACGATGCCCTTACAGACAGCCCAGCGTTATGTTGACGTTATTCATACTTTTGCGCCGTCACTTAGATTTTGACAATGTTACAAGATTACTCAGGCATTCCTGCATACACGGTTCAAAACCCAATTGAACACATGTGGGATTTTCGGTCATCCTGCGTCGCTGATTTTTACAGGCGTTGCAAGGCGTGGAGGAACATTTCTGTGGCTTATTTGAGATGTTTGTGCCAATCCTTTCCCCGTCGTGCATGCTTTACGGACCAATGTGGACACACCAGATACTGACCTTAATATGGGGTGGTGGTGGTGGTGGTGGTGGTGGTGGTGGGGGGGGGGGGTTGAAGTTTTCGATTTCGTATGGAACTCGATGATAACTGGCCATGTTTCCATGTGAATATACCAGTCATTAATGTCATATTACATTATCCATCAATTCATTAATAGTTTGTCGTTATTCGCAATGAACAGTTCTTTTTGTTTTTTTCATTGTGTTTCAGTATATATATATTATATATATATATTATATATATATATATATATATATATATATATATATATATTGTAAGTTGTAGAAGCATCACGAGGGGTATATGGCTTTTTATGTACCCTTTGTGTTCTTTTACCCCGAGCCGAAGGCGAGGGGGTAAAAGAGCACACAGAGGGTACATAAAAAGCCATATACCCCGAGAGATGCTTCTACAACGAATTTATCTTGCCGACATGTTAAACCATATAGCCAAATAATCAAAATAACGTCAGACAATAATTGTTAACAATTTATTAACGGAGCCGTACCACGCGGACGCGAACGAAACCATCCATCGATAAACGAGTTTTTAACTTCAAATGTTTGTAATACGAAATTGTCTGAAACAGATATTAATAAAAATAGAATAAAAAGACAACTTTTTTTTATCAGAAATGTATGTAGTAAAAAAAAAAAAAAAAAAAAAAAAAAAAAAAAAAAAAAAAAAAAAAACTGTTGCTAATCGCGCATTAATACAATAACACCACGACCGTAATTAGGTGGCCGAGTTCAACATTGCAGCTTTTAAAAGTATTGAAATATTGTATTTTATAGTAAAAATAAAATTAATTATGTATACTTGATTGATTATCAATGTTATTTATAATCTAATTATTGCTTTAGCATTAACTGGGGCGGCTGAAAACTGTTGGAAATTACAGACGGGGTATAAGAGAATTTGGCTCCGCCCACAGGGGGATAAGGGATTTGTCCAACGGCAAACAACCAATGAGATCAAAGAATTTTACATGAAGGCGAGATAAATATATATATATATATATATATATATATATATATATATATATATATATATATATATATATATATTATATATATATATATATATATATATATCGTTTGGAAACCAAATCGCAACACCGGTGTTTGTGGGAGCAAGTTTTAAGATATTTATTGTAAAAACAACAATATTTGACATACTTGACACCAATGCATTATTCATTTACAAACTCATTCGAACCACTTAATCAATATGAAGGAAACAGCAATTCATGAGTTTGTTTTTGATGGCTACTCTTGGCAATCTGCAGGTAACCTTTTAGTGTTCAGTCTCCCCCCCCGTTTAAAAATCCCACAAAAAAACAACCAACAACCCAAAAACCTTAATTTTAATCTAAAAATGAACTCTTCATATATATTATTCATAATTTGTCGACACTGTAGATTAGTTTAAACTATAAAAAGGTGGAACCGGCATGCATCTCTATAATTAATAATGTTAGAACGCATATTAAAGGGACATACCCTAGTTTTTAAACACTAAGGCATATTGTTTTACTATTAGAGCCGTTTTTGATAACTGTAATCATACTTTACTTAGATTTTGTTGTTCAGATTATCCATTTCCATACATTCAAAGTGTTTTTGGTCATCCTGGTATTTTTAAAAACGGAAATTCTGAGAAGTAACTTATGTGGTTGAGTTTTAGTCTATTTGCACCCATCAAATTAAAGCTACGAAATGTGTGGTTTGTAGTATAAACCTAGTGTTAATTTTAACTAAACAGGGTCTGTCCCTTTAACTCGCATCTTTTTTGTTGTTGTAATTTCATTAAAATACTTTGCGTGATGGCTATAAACAGAATAAACTTTAACATTTTTGTACGGAGATAAACTTTAGGCTTTTATTATGGTTTCCATTCTTTTCATAAAAAAAAAAAAAAAAAAAAAAAAAATTTGAAAATTATTGACGTGTTGCCTTTTTTTTTGTGTATAACGTACTGTTAATGCCTTTAGCACTTTTTAAGCTACGGTGTGTGGTATGGAGTTGACAACTTGACACCAATGCATCATATTCAGTTACTAAGTCAGATTGCTCATTCGATGTACCACTTTATCACCAAGATGAAGGAAACCGCAATGCTCATCAGTTTGTTTCTCTTGCTGGCTACATCTTGGCAATCTGCAGGTAACTTATTATCTTTTAGTGTTCAGTCTCTATAGTTTTATTATTTAGAGTACGCCATTAATAATGTGTGGTATATGTTTACTATTTAACTATTCAGATTACACCATCAAGATTAAAGCTACGGTGTGTGATATATGTTTTTAGTTTGTTTAACTATTCAGAATGCACCATCAACATTAAAGCTGTTATTTTTATTATGGTATTATATTATATTATATTATTACTATTCAGTTAACTATTCATCATATCAATTAAAGCTACGATGTGTGGTATATGTATCTTTAACTACTCAGTTTGAACCATCATCATTAAAACTATGCGTGATATCCTTTAGCTACTCAGTTTGCACCATCAGCATTAAAGCTACGGTGTGTGGTATATATTTACTATTTAACTATTCAGTTTGCATCATCAGCATTAAAGCTACGGTGTGTGGTATATATTTACTATTTAACTATTCAGTTTGCATCATAGGCATTAAAGCTACGGTGTGATGTATATGTTTGTCATTTAACTATTCAGAATCCACGATCAATATTAAAGCTACAGTGTGTGGTATATGTTTACTATTTAACTATTTAGTTTGCACCATCAGCATTAAAGCTACGGTGTGTGGTATATATTTACTATTTAACTATTCAGTTTGCATCATAGGCATTAAAGCTACGGTGTGATGTATATGTTTGTCATTTAACTATTCAGAATCCACGATCAATATTAAAGCTACAGTGTGTGGTATATGTTTACTATTTAACTATTTAGTTTGCACCATCAGCATTAAAGCTACGGTGTGTGGTATATATTTACGTTTGCATCATAGTTAAAGTGGTATGTATATTTTGTCTATTTAACTATTAAAGCACAGTTATGTTTACTATTTAACTATTTAGTTTGCACCATCAGCATTAAAGCTACGGTGTGTGGTATATATTTACTATTTAACTATTCAGTTTGCATCATAGGCATTAAAGCTACGGTGTGATGTATATGTTTGTCATTTAACTATTCAGAATCCACGATCAATATTAAAGCTACAGTGTGTGGTATATGTTTACTATTTAACTATTCAGTTTGCACCATCACCATTAAAGCTATGGTGTGTGGTATATGTTTTCTCATTTAACTATTCAAAATCCACCATCAATATTAAAGCTACAGTGTGTGGTATATGTTTATTAGTTAACTATTAAGAATGCACAATAAGCATTAAAGCTACAGTGTGTGGTATATGTTTATTACTTAACTATTCAGATTGCACAATAAGCATTTAAGCTACAGTGTGTGGTAAATATTTATTACTTGACTATTCAGATTGCACAATCAGCAGTAAAGCTACAATGTTTGGTATATGTTTATTAAATAACTATTCAGAATGCACCATCAACAAACATTAAAGGGACATTCCTGAGTTTGCTGCATTGTAAGATGTTTCCAACTAATAAAATATTTGTACGATTAAACTTGGATATTAAATATATTTTCTTGTTTAGAAGTGTCTCTATATTCCATGTGTTTATGGTCGTCTTAATATTTGTAAGAAGCCCAAACTGGGTTTTGTCTTATTTTAGAAAATGAAATGAAATTTAACCTAGTACAAATAGTAGAACGATCAGAAACACGTTTAATATGCAGCCACTAATATTATATTTTATTTTATTTTATTACAATCGTTAAAAAGTCTCTGTTAGTCGATACAATCTTCAAAATTGCAGCAAACTCAGGAATGTTCCTTTAAAGCTACATTATGTGGTATATGTTTATTATTTAACTATTCAGAATGCACAATCAGGATTAAAGCTAAGTTCTTTTTTATATGTTTATTATTATACATCTATATATGCTATTTTCAATTGTTTTACACAACAAAGTGTTATTAGACGTTGAAAAGTGTTATTGAATGCTAAACGTGTTATTGGACGGTGAATTCCATATTGGACGCACATGCTTTTTCCGACGTTAAAGGGACGCCACCCTCGTTTATTTACAAATCAATTAATACATCAATCTATTAGTTTAACATGCTTACATCTAATTAAGGTTCAAACGCTCTCGCTGTGGGTACAAACTCTTAACAGAGGAAGAGTTTGTACCCAAAACAATGAAGTCAGGAGAATGTTTATGGCAGGCTATGTAAAAAGAAATTCTTAACTGACCGAAAACATTTACAGCTCGGCCAAAATGTAAATTATTTGGATCATTTCTGAAGGACGATCCAAAAATAAATAAGAGCAAGAAGAGAGGATCGGACTATTTAACAATGTGGCGGAAAAAGTAATTGTTACATAACATTTGTTAAACCCAATATTTATTCAAATAAATGAAGTGCATCAGCAACATAACATTTTGAACGAAGGTCTAAAAAATTAAAGTTCTATCTATATTTCCACGTATTATGTGGCTTCGTTAAGACCGTTAAGGTGCACAGCTGGTAGGAACGAGATGGGTTGCATCACTTGAAGGCCTCCCCCTCCCCGAGTCAGTCATCGGCTATTCACGGCATAGTCCTAGAGAATAAACCCGAAACATTTTTCCTGTTAGTAGCAGGGATCTTTTATGTGCACCCAGGGCCGAATTTATAACTTGGTGTCCCGGGGCAAGGGCCCGGGGCACCTCAGGTTCGGGGACTCCTCAACATAGAAATTAAATTACATGACAAATAAAACAAAGAACTAATTTTATAACTATTAATTTTTTTAAATAAAGGAAGTCCTTAGTCTGGGGGTCCCTCTGGCAGGTGGGCCCCCGGGCAATTGCCCCCTTTGCTCCCTTATAAATCCGGCACTGTGTGCACCATCCCACAGACAGGATAGTACACATCACAGCCTTTGATATACCAGTCGTGATGCACTGGCTGGAACGAGAATTAACCCAATAGGACCACCGACAGGGATCGACCCTAGACCGACCGTGCACCAAGCGAGCACTTTACCATTGAACATGTTTATTAACAATTCGTGAGGAAAATTGCACTAAACCGTTTTCTAGGCCTCTTTTGAAAATTTGTTCCACGACTACAAAACCACATTTGATTCTTAAACAATAAACCCAGACAGAAAAATATACGACTATTTGTATGTTATATATGTGTCATCTTTAAAAATATTGAAACACGTAATAAAAGTTCTAATTTTGCAGATGCAAAGATATGTCAGAAGGGTTTTGTCAGCTACAACAAAAGCTGTTACTGGTTTTCACCGAAACTAATGCTTGCATCGTGGGCTGAAGCGCAGGTGAAAACCTAATTCGTGAGCCAAAATGGTAGGGGAGGGTCATTATTTGTCAAAACTCTGTCTTCTAAGCTGACCGCACTATCACCTACCTGCCTCAACTTCCTCCACGGGTGAATTGTCTGTGTACTTCCCTGCGCCCACCTAGCAACCTCGTCCTCTGCCGCTAATATAGCCGGACTGACCCATGGCACTAACTAACGATCGCCCGTAGTATATTAGGTGGTTACAAGTGCCTATTAACAATGCCAGAAGTAACCATTGAACACGCTCCAAATTGGCCAGACTAAGCCACAAGAGACAAACACATGAAATGTATGTGGGTTGATGTTCTTGTCTTCATCAAAATATATAACAATTTATAATTGCTTCTGTACATTTTACTAAACTGAGTTAGCAGTAAAATGAGAACATCTGGTCGATTTCTTCATAATTGGATTTAAAGGGACATACCCTAGTTTTTAAACACTAAGTCATATTTTTGACTATTATAGCCGTTTTTGATAACTGAAATCATACTTTACTTTGATTGTATGGTTTATATTATCAATTTCCGTACATTCGAAGTGTTTTTATTATCACAAAATTAAAACGCACGTGCGTCTGAGACGTAACAGTTATGGAGTCGAGTTTTAATCTATTTTTAGAAAGTATTTCACCATTTCAAAGTTACAGACTCATGTTTCTCTCAATTGCAACTTTATCCAAATGTGTTACAGGTTTGTAGATTAACGAAACTTAATGTTAATTTTCACGGGTTGAAACTAGGGTCTGTCCCTTTAAGTGGTGATTTGTTGCCTCTCGAGCAGGTGAATTCTCTGCTGTGTCTGTGTCCTCAAGAACAAGAGCATACGTCTTTTTTTTTATCTCCCCGTCTGTGGACCCATTGGGCTATTTCTCGTCCCAGCCAGTGCACCACATCTAGTATAGCAAAGCCCGTGATATATACTACCCTGTCTGTGGGATGGTGCATATAAAAGATCCCTTGCTGCTAATCGAAAAGAATAGCCCATGAAGTGGCGACAGCTGGTTTCCTCTCTCAATATATGTGTGGTCCTTAACCATATGTCTGACGCCATATAACCGTAAATAACGTTTGTTGAGTGCGTCGTTATATAAAACATTTCTTTCTTTCTTTCTTTTTTCTTTTTATCTGCCAATGACAGAACGTTTGCTCAATTGCTTGTGAGTGGATCATATCAAGATGCATAGGTTGTTTGTGTCTGATGCCAGCAGTAATAGAATGTTCTTGAAACATCAAACATTAAAAAAGTTTGTTTTGTTTATCGACACCACTAGAGCACATTGAATTATTATGTTATAATTATGTTTTTGTAAGGCCCTTGGTTTTTGAGGACATACTGTGGTGTAAATGTGACTGATTTGATCTTATACAAAGGCGTATTGATATCAACATGTGGTCAATATTCATGTGGTCCAAGCATATGCTGCTTACAAACATGTCTAACTGTTCTTGGTCGATTTTGTGCAACACCTTAAAAACTTAAAATTGACATATAGCTGAAAAAAACCTTTTCGTCAGCATTAGTATTACGCCCCCCCCCCCTAGTCTCTCTGCCTGCATGTCTATATATCGTCCTCTCTCTCTCTCTCTCTCTCTCTCTCTCTCTCTCTCTCTCTCTCTATATATATATATATATATATACTCTTCAAAAAAAGAAACGCAAAAGGGTACAAATGGGTTATAACTCCGATTTTATGTTTCCTACCGGTTCATGCTTTGTGAATATAAGGTCATTGCATGTCCCAAACACATTCCCACGGTTACATTCGATAAAACGCAGCTACTGTACAATAAAGTTCCAAAATGGGAATATTCGCAAAAAACGCAGCCACGTGCAAACCATGTCACCACTGCACGTGCGTTGTCTGCACGTGCAACATGAACACCGACAGTATAAAAGTGCAGGGTGTTCGCTTGCCTGGCCTCTGTATCTGGCCGACAGTTGACAATCCAGGACATGCCACGTCTCAGTGAACCGCAGAGAAACAATGCCATCGGCCGACTAGACGCAGGCGAATCCAGAACGGCCGTTGCCAGGGCATTCCATGTGTCCCCAAGCACCATCTCCAGACTGTGGGACCGTTACCAGCAACATGGATCAACACGTGACCTCCCTAGATCCGGTCGACCACGGGTCACTACCCCCGGGCAGGACCGCTACATCCGGGTACGCCACCTTCGGGAACGATCGACTACTGCCACCTCCACAGCCGCAGCAATACCAGGTTTGCGCAGGATATCCGACCAGACCGTACGGAACCGCCTACGTGAGGTAGGAATTCGTGCCAGACGTCCAGTTCGAGGTGTCATCTTAACACCACAACACCGTCGACTCCGACTGCAGTGGTGCCAGATTCATCGACAATGGCCTCAACTGCGATGGAGACAGGTGTGGTTCAGTGACGAGTCCCGATTTCTGCTCCGACGTCATGATGGAAGATGTCGCGTGTATAGGCGTCGTGGTGAACGTTATGCGGCAAACTGCGTGCAGGAAGTGGACAGATTCGGCGGGGGTAGTGTCATGGTGTGGGCAGCCATCTCACACACACTGGCAGAACTGACCTGGTCCACGTGCAGGGCAACCTGAATGCACAGGGCTACATTGACCAGATCCTCCGGCCACACATCGTTCCAGTTATGGCCAACGCCAACGCAGTGTTCCAACATGACAACGCCAGGCCTCACACAGCACGTCTCAAACGGATTTCCTACAGAACAACAACATTAATGTCCTTCCTTGGCCATCGACATCACCGGATTTGAACCCAATTGAGCATCTATGGGACGAGTTGGACCGACGCCTCCGACAGCGACAACCACAGCCCCAGACCCTGCCCGAGCTGGCAGCAGCCTTGCAGGCCGAGTGGGCCACCATCCCCCGGGACGTCATCCGTACTCTGGTTGCTTCAATGGGCAGGCGGTGCCAGGCAGTTGTCAACACACGCGGAGGCCACACCCGGTATTGACTCCAGATGACCTTGACCTTGGTGGTGTGTCCTATCACTTACTCACAATGGACTAGAGTGAATTGTGAACAATCCTGCAACATTTGGTAATTATCGGACTCACCATTCAATAATTAAATCAATTCTCCAAATGTTACGACAATGTGTTTTTGCGTTTCTTCTTTTGAAGAGTATATATAGCTATATATATATATATATATATATATATATATATATATATATATATATATATAATATATATATATATATATATATATATGTAAACGTATCTATCTAATCTATATATCATTGAAGTATATTTTGCCTGCTTTGTCTGTCTGCCCATATTTTTGTTTTCATTCAGACATGTTATTTGCTTGTCTATCTGTCCATTTGTCTAACATATTTATTCAATCATATATTTGCCTTTTCTTTCAGATATATTTTGTTTTCATTCACATATAATATATTTTGTTTTCTTTCAGATATATTTTGTTTTCTTTCAGATATAATTTGTCTGACTTTCTATACATTTATTTAAAATATTTATTCAATCATATATTTGTGTTTTCATTTAGGTATTCTGTAACACTATGAATTCCTACCTTGTCATCATTACGTCACGCCACGAGGACAGATTCATCCGGAGACGTCTGCAACAAAGACCCCTGGGTAACATATTTAAACATAAAAAAGAGTGTATACGAACGAAGGAAATGTTTTTACTTAACGACGCACTCAAAACATTTTATTTATGGTTATATGGCGTCAGACATGGTTAAGGACCACACAAATAGAGAGAGAGAGAGAGAGAGAGAGAGAGAGAGAGAGAGAGAGAGAGAGAGAGAGAGAGAGAGAGAGAGAGAGAGAGAGAGAGAGAGAGAGAGAGAGAGAGAGAGAGAGAGAGAGAGTAAAACAGCTGTCGCCACTTCGTGGACTACTCGTTTCGACTAGCAGCAAGGGATCTTTTATATGCACCATCCCACAGACAGGATAGTACATACCACGGCCGTTGTTGTGCCAGTTGTGGAGTACTGGCTGGAACGAGAAATAGCCCAATTGGGCCACCGAAGGGGATTGATCCTAAATCGATCGCGCATAAAGCGAGCGCTTTACCACTGGGCTATGTCCCGCCCCAAGAATGTATAGGTTGTATTTGTCCTGATAAACATGTATAGTCCAATCTGTGACATGTTAATGACGTAATAATTGTTCATGAATAAGTTTTTTAGCCACGTTAAAGTAATAGGTTACTGTTCAACCAATCAAAATGGTCTCGGTTCATTTGTAACCAATCACAAATATAACCTATAATACGTAACACCGGATGTTCACCAGGTGGGTAACAAAAAGAGGTTATGTTTTCAGCTACTGGCCCAATTGAAGGGGACGACAGGATTTGTCTTCATCTGTCAGTTTGTCTGTTCATCTGTTCCACATATGGTTTTCCGGACTTTATTTTCAACATGTAGAGATACAGATCACGTTTAAGTTCCATGGAGGTATAAATCAAGTGGGAGTTTCATAGACATGTAGTAGTGTTGGTATAAAGTGCTCCTACTGGCAGTAGCTAGTGGGAATTTCTCTATTAGCTCAGTTGGTAGAGCGCTGGACTATCGTACTGAGAGTCCGTGGTTCGAATCCTCACAGTGGAGTTTGATTTTCTATGTTACATTTGGAGCCGACATAGGCACTGGGTTTGTTCTTAACACAAGAATACAATTATAACCCAGTCAAGACCCGTAACAGTTCAACTGGCCGTAGCCCACAGCTCCAGGACATAGCTTCACTTGAGTGGGGAGTATGTAGTAGTGTTGGTATAAAGTGCTCCTACTGGCAGTAGCTAGTGGGAATTTCGCTATTAGCTCAGTTGGTAGAGCGCTGGACTATCGTACTGACAGTCCGTGGTTCGAATCCTCACAGTGGAAGTTGATTTTTTCTGTTACAAATATGCGCTCAATTTTCAATGAGTTATGGCCTTTGAACATGGGCAATATTCCATTCATCAGTTTTCCGGACTTAGCATTATTTAATAACACTGAGTTGAAATTTTGCATATACCCTTTCCTGCTTAACACTTTTGGAGTGTTTAGGCCCTTTCATTTAAGCGATATTGCTACCAACACACCATTGAGGGTTTTTTCACTTTTCGTAAAAACATTTCGTGATACTGACCTAATATTTTGTGTATAGCTACAGATCAAGGTTCTCTTTCGTGGACTTAGGTCCAGTTTTGACATCACAGTAACTTGACAGTGATGCGATCAGTGATAGTGTAATTGCATTATCGTCTTTAAATTAGAAACTGATATATTTCATCCCCATGAAAATGTATTGGGAAGCATTCTCAAAACTTTTCTTTTTTTAGATTTTGTATTTTGGATTCGTGCAAGCGATCTTATGACTGATGGCAACCATGAAAGGATCATCTAAACGTTTAACCTACTCCAACGGTTTCCACTGTTATTGTACTTTTTTTATTTATTTTAAGATTCAGTTTTCTGGATTGCTGCAGACGATCTCGTGACTGAAGGTAACTGCCAGCAGATGACAAAAGAATAACCTAAAAGTTTAACCTATTCCAACGGATTTCCAGTGTCATTTTACTTCGTTCTATTTTTTTTTGAGATTCTGTTTTCTGGATTGGTGCGCACGATCTCCTGACTGAAGGAGGTAATTTAAGTGGATGTCAAAAGGATCACCTAAAAAGTTTA
The DNA here is from genome assembly GCF_016097555.1 of Gigantopelta aegis. Lineage (NCBI taxonomy): Eukaryota > Metazoa > Mollusca > Gastropoda > Neomphalida > Peltospiridae > Gigantopelta > Gigantopelta aegis. The sequence goes on along the minus strand of NC_054703.1, from coordinate 22,807,416 downwards.
ACCTACTCCAACGGGTTTCCAGTGTCATTTTACTTTGTTCTATGTTTTTTAGATTCTATTTTCTGGATTGCAGGAAACGGTCTCCTGGCTGAAGGAGGTAACTTTCATTAGAAGCACCTAAAACGTTGACCTATACCAACTGACACCCAGTGTTATTTTACTTTCTTCTGGGATTGTTTTTCAGATTCTGTTTTCTGGATTGGTGCACACGATCTCCTGACTGAAGGAGGCAACTTTCAGTGGATGTCAAACGGATCACCTAAACGTTTAACCTACTCCAACTGGTTTCCAGGCAAACCTGATAACTACCAAGGAGTAGAGCACTGCGTAGAAATGAGAAAGGTCGCTGACTTCAGTTGGAATGACTGGTTGTGTATCTCTCACTTTGGATTCATATGTGAACAGTTTTAGAAGACGACAAATAAATCAGTATCACACGAGTGAAGACTAGATTTCAGATATACAGTTTGTTTGTTTTATTTATTTAACAACACCACTAGAGCACACTAATTTATTAATCATCGGATATAGGATGTCAAACTTTTGGTAATGCTGACATAGTCTATAGAGAGGAAAACCTGCTACATTTTTCCATTAGTAGGAAGGTATATTTTATATGTACCATTCCACAGACAGGATAACACATACCACAACCTTTGATATACATGTTGTGGGGCACTGGCTGTAACTAGCCCAAGGGGCCCACCAACGGGGATCGATCTTAGACCGACCGCTCATCAAGTAAGCGCTTTACCACTGGACTACTCCTCTCTCCAGATATATATAAATATTATCTGGCTGATTAATGGCTTGTTTTCTGGCACTAGACGATGTATACCGGTCTCGGTGGCGTCGTGGTTAGGTCATCGGTCTACAGGCTAGTAGGTACTGGGTTCGGATCCCAGTCAAGGCATGGGATTTTTAATCCAGATACCGACTCCAAACCCCGAGATAGTGCCACACAAGGCTCAATGGGTAGGTGTAAACCACTTGCACCGACCAGTGATCCATAACTGGTTCAACAAAGACCATGGTTTGTGCTATTCTGCCTGTGGGAAGCGCAAACGAAAGATCCCTTGCTGCCTGTCGTAAAAGCGACAGCGGGTTTCCTCTAAAAAATAGTGTCAGAATGATCGTATGTTTGACGTCCAATAGCCGATGATAAGATAAAAAATCAATGTGCTCTACTGGCGTCGTTAAATAAAACAAACTTTTTTTAGACGATGTATAATATCTCTTTAATAATTATTAACAATTAAAAAGTGTGAGTTATGCCACAGATTAGTAAGGAAACTGTGTAATGTGCAGCGACAGAAATGTTTTATTTAACGACGCACTTAACACATTTTGTTTACGGTTATATAACGTCGGACATATGGTTAAGGACCACACAGATATAGAGAGAGGAAACCCGCTGTCGCTACTTCACGGGCTACTCTTTTTGATTTGCAGCAAGGGATCTTTTATATGCACCATCCCATAGACAGGATAGCACATACCACAGCCTTTGATGTACCAGTCGTGGTGCACTGGCTAGAGCGAGAAATAGCCCAACGGGCCCACCAAGAGAGCGCATAATGTGCAGCGAGTTGATTCACCTAGGGGGAACCAATGGGTAAAAATGGAAGTGGTTATAACACATACAGTATGTCATAGGGTCGATTTCCCTCAGTGGATACGCTGGTTGAAAGTGAAAGGGACAAAGATTTACCCAGACGTGAGGTTGATTCATGTTAGTCGAATCGCCAATAAAGAGGAACAACATGTCCAAAGTCTAATTTTTGCACAAGACGGAGTACAAAATAAGTTTTTACAATGCAATAACCGCTACCTTGAGTAACCTCTCGGGAGGATGTCTCACTTAACACTTCGCTTGTGTCTCTCTAAACTGGTATAAGGGATATAATACAACAGACGAGTAGTCAGCGATTCAGCCCGAAGCATATATGGCCGAGGGATCGAATCGCCTCAATGGGATCTCTAGGAAACATATGCATTGCATTTAACTGGACTGATTGTAGACATTCAGTCTGACCTCCAGTGGGTCGTGGGGTCGATTCACCTCAGAGGAATCATTTGGGAAATTGGAATCTGGTGTAGCTTATTGAAAATGATTTAGTGTCAGCGTACCAACTGTTACGACGTTGTTGGCCAACTTGACGATTTCACGACTTCTATAGCTGTCCATTTGCTAGTTTGAGAACTGGGCCCCTGTTGCTAGTCTCAGCGCGCACTACCACTCAACCTGACCGTTGACAGTAAACCGGCTAATCACAGCGCAGCATTAGGCCACATTACACCAACCAGTTGAGTAACAAAAATGTCCTCTTAATATAAATCAATTTCTATTACATTAAATGATCCCTATTTTTGTTCGATGAATCGTTCCAAAATGCGTCAAAATTCCTTCAGGAAATTGCGCACTATTTTTTTAATTTTTTTTTACTAGCCCCCGCTCCCACCCCCGCCCCCGCTCCCGCTCCCGACCCCGCCCCGCCCGCTACCGATCCCGGTTGGCCTGTTAGTGCTTACTTGGACTTGTCAGACACGTGACTTCTTGTAAATAAAATATTCCCTGCTGCTAACCAAAATAGTAACCTTTTATGTACCAGCTAGTTTCATTTATAAAAATAAAACAGCATTGGGTTTGCACAGGCAGCCATGGTATATGACTTCAGAACAGCCTGTTAAAAAACATAAATGGAAATAGTACGAAACTAACTGGACAGTACTGCTTTAAAAGGGGCAGTGAGGTCCAATATGTGTTAGAAGTGTATACCCGGACCACCAACACATACTGACAGTTTAAGAAATGACCCCACCCCCACCCCAATTTTAGAATTAATAAAACGAAATTATTATTCCTGCTAACTGGGGGCACTGAGTACACAAACGCAGTAATATTTTGTTTAGCGACGGACTAAACACATTTGATTTACGGTTATTTGGCGTCAGGCATATGGCTAAGGACCACACAGATATTGAGAGAGAAAACCCGATGTCGTCACTTCATGGGCTACTCTTTTGGATTAGCAGCAAGGGATCTTCTATATGCACCATCCCACAGACAGGGTGCTACATGCCACGTTATTTGATATACCAATCGTGGTGTACTGGCCGGAACGAGAAACAGCCAGTGGGTCCACCGACGGGGATCGATCCCAGACCGACCATGCATCAAGCGAGCGCTTTACCACTGGGCTACGTCCCGCCCCTAATAATATAGAGTAGCTAATTTCTAGTTCACCATTTACAATAAACTACGAAAATAATTTTTTTGACCAAGAAACGCCGACATTCATCAAAATATATTGGCTGTCCTCGGTATTGACAAGACACGATGCGTCATGCACCCACCTGGCATCCACGTCCTCTACCGCTAATAAAGCTGGTCTGACCCATGACACTAACTAACGATCGCCGGTAAAAGGGGTGCATAGTAGGTGGTTCTTAACAATGCCAGAAGTAACTACTGAACACTCCCCGAAATGGTCAGACTACGCCCACAGCTAAAAGCTGATGGGAAATGGCAGGTGTGTGGCACAAATAGCTACAAGAGACAATCACCTGTTGCAATTGGAGAAACAAGGACTGTGACGTGGAGGTGGACAGCGAAAGAAGTTGAAAGATAGGAGGAGTTGCCAGATTGGGAAGAAATGAGATGGAATTCAAAGGAAAGAAAGGAAGGGGGGGGGGGGAGTGGGATAATAATAATAATAATAAAAAAAGATCGGAAGATGTCGGTAACTGCGTGGGTGGGGTGTGGGGTGTGGGGGAAGGTCTGAAGGTATACAGGGTCCACGGGATGAACCACCGAGTTTCATAATTACATCCCCTTGTTGATGTCCTTTGCAGTAGTTTATGTCTCTTATGTATCGAATGAAACAAGCCTTCCACTTCAATGCTACAGTTCATCTAAGAATAGTATTCAGTGTTGTGAAAGTACCGGACCGGGAATACCCCAGTTGTGTCCGAGTCACGTCATCTTAGCATCTACAAAATGGCAAAAGATATGGATCGGCCGCAACATACAGACAAGCTAAGGAAGCGAAAAATAACAATGCAATTTGACCAATTTTATAAGATTTTTCTGTTTGATTGGTTTGGTTAAAGAACAAAATATCAATGAATAGCTGTAATTTGCTTTATAATTTGTTTTAAATAAAAATAGGCAATCGTCTTCAAAACGGTGACACCCTTCTACTCCCCCCACCCCCACCCCCAACCTATAATGTTTCCAAATATATCCCGTGCTACGCCTACATGCCCACAGCCTTAAAGGGACATTCCTGAGTTTGCTGCATTGTAAGATGTTTCCGACTAATAAAATATTTCTACGATTAAACTTACATATTAAATATATGTTCTTGTTTAGAATATCAGTGTCTGTATATTCAATGTGTTTCTGGTCGTCTTAATATTTGTAAGAAGCCTAAACTTGATTTTGTCTTCAAATAATTTCGTACGTACGAAAAAATTATATTTTAAGAAATAAAATGAAATTTAACTTAGTACAAATATTATAACGATCAGAAACATGTTTAATATACAGCCACTAATATTTTATGCAGAAAAATATATTTGATACGTAGTTACAATAGTTAAAAACGTCTCTGTTAGTCGATAACATCTTCAAATTTGCAACAAACTCAGGAATGTCCCTTTAAGAAGTTGTCCCCTAAGTCAGTTTGATACATGGTCAAAGAATGTTTAAAAATGAAAAGAGATGATAATCACGCTCAATGTTACAAAAAAAACCCAAACAGGAATAACGTATGATGCCCATTTAGACGGTGCTGTTTTCAAACTCTTAATTCTAAAAGAGGAACTAATATGTTTTGCATTTTATCATAAGAAGATACATCATAATATAGTTCAGTTCTTATAAAAAAAACAAAGAACAACAACAACATAAAAGCTTGTTTTACAATTTTATCAAAATGACCAAAATCAGTCTTCCTTCGACCTTTCATATATATATATATATATATATATATATATATATATATATATATATATATATATATATATATATATATATATATATATATAATATATATATATATTATATAGTAAAGTACTCTTAGAACGTACACGCTTACAACAAACTACTGCATTTAACGAAACTGGTCGTACAGTCAGTCCCGTTGTTTCATGCTATATATTATAAATAAATAAATAAATAAATATGTATAATTGTGTCGTGTTTTGTGTTGTTTATAAAAAAATCTTCAGATGCTAATTCTTGAAAGGTTATGTGCTTTATTTTATTTCCCAACTTTATTTCACTGACATTTCCAACTTTATTTCACTGACATTTCCCAACTTTATTTCACTGACATTTCCCAACTTTATTTCACTGACATTTCCCACTTTAAAGTGTCATGGTCTTCTTACAACACTGGACAGTTAAATTAAAACACAGAGCAAAGAACTGTGCCAAAAATACAAATATCACAGATAGATAAAATTAAAATTTACAATAAAAGTCCGTATCACGTAAAAACTGTAAAATATGTTCTGGATGGAATCGAAATGATTACATGGGAAGAAGAAAATGTGTTATTTAAGATACATTCAACTAAAGACATGGGATGTGCAAAAAATTACTATTCTAAAAAAAAAAGAAAAAAAAAAAGAGAAAAAAGAAAGAAAAGAAGCTAAAACAAAAACACCAACCCCCAAAATACCCTCCCCGCTCCAGTAAAAAAAAAGAAAAAAAAAACCTCCAACAATAACAAACCAAAAAGGTTTCAACCATATATTATTATTATTATTATTATTATTATTTTTTTTTTTTTTTTTTTTTTTAGGATTATGCAACTTTAATTCCCTACGGCTTTCCTACAAAGACCATCATTCCAATGGAAGTTGTATTTTGCGGGTAGTTGTACGCAATTCTCTCCGCCATTTATATTGTTGGGTTCATCTGGATACCAGTCAGTGTAGCTGACATCTTCAGGTGGTGTTTTCGACATCCACCGAAAGTGACCTTCATGTAATATATCGTTCGCCCCGATCCAATACCTGGCACCTAAAAAAGAAAAACGTTGATATTGTTTATTGTTTCAGGATCGTTATCTTTGGCACAGTTCTTTACATTGTTTTAATTTGACTCTTGAATTTTTATATTGATGTTGATCATCACTTTATTTACGCATTTCCCTTAGTTTGATACAAAATAGACGATGCATTTCCCTTAGTTTGACACAAAATAGACGATGCATTTTCCGTTTTGGAATGTTGTTAAACATTCATTCATTCATATTCGCTATATGAATTTTGGGATAGTTATAATTTTATTATATATTAATTTTAATTTTTTAACGACCCCCCCCCCCCCCCCCAAACCTCCCCCAAAGGTCCCTTGGCATTCCATCTCATGTCACTGGGGCCCCCCTAAATGGATTTTCTGGATCCGCCACTGGTAATCAAACATCATATCTCTGCACAAAGAGTCCAAGGGACAGTTAAGTCTGGTCGCTACCAGAGTCTAACGTGCTTTGTCTGTACATGCACTGCCACTTCCGAGGACAATGTACATCCCACTTGATCCGTCTAGAGAAATTTAAATATGTACAAGGCAATGTACCAAACTGTTTTGTCAAGTTGTAGCCAAAAAAAGTAAAGTTTGTTTTATTTAACGACGCCACATTGATTTTTTATCTTATCATTGGCTATTGGACGTCAAACATATGGTCATTCTGACACTGTTTTTTTAAAAAAAGGAAACCCGCTGTCACCACACAGGCTACTTTTTTTACGACAGGCAGCAAGGGGTCTTTTATTTGTGCTTCCCACAGGCAGGATAGCACAGACCATGGCCTTTGTTGAACCAGTTATGGATCACTGGTCGGTGCAAGTGGTTTACACCTACCCATTGAGCCTTGCGGAGCACTCACTCAGGGTTTGGAGTCGGTATCTGGATTAAAAATCCCATGCCTCGACTGGGATCCGAACCCAGTACCTACCAACCTGTAGTCCGATGGCTTAACCACTGCGCCACCGAGGCCGGTCCAAACACCAGTAGATGACATTACATGTGTTTTCATTTGCAATACAAGATACTTCAATTTTCTAAATATGATTGAAAACCATGCATTAAAATAGTTTTGTGTTTTTTTGGGGTAAAAAGAAAAAAAAGGGACCATTAGTTGAGCCTTGACCGAACGCATATGCCTGTTGACGAAATGTATTAATATGTTCGGAAATATGTTGTAAAAACAATCATAGTTATTTGATAATATCTAAATGTATAAACATCCTTACCCTGGGTGTTCCAGGATAAATTTGTTTTCTTCCTCTGACGTAATAATCGTAAGGTAAGCATTCATATTTTCGCAATATACCTGAAATAAATTAAGATAGAATATATATATATATATATATATATAGATAGATAGATAGATAGATAGATAGACAGATAAATAGCTAAACTGATATACATATACGTAGACATATAGATACAAAGACAGATATAGACTTACATACATACAAACATACATACATACATACATACATACATACTTTGTCAGACCAGAAAGGATTTAATTATCCCCTGCGCCAGTGCGTTAATATTTATGTATGTAATCGTCAACCTCGACATACATACAATATATAGATATTCATACATAAATACATACTAGCCAGTGCCAGGTTTGCCCACTGTTTCATGCACGAAAGTTGTATCAACCGCGTAGATTGTAGGCCCCATGCATGTGTTTGTGTTAAAGAACATCCTTGTTGTGGAAGCCTGGATAGGTCAGAGCGCACTGTAGTTAGTCTGGAATTTGCGGGCGAATCGGTGCCACAGATTCGAGTCCCAGCAACAGCATGGGACACTTTGTGAGGCCAGAAAGGATTTAATTATCCCATGCGCCAGTACGTTAATATATATGTATGTAATTGTCAACTTTGACATACATACAATATATAGATATTCATACATACATACATGGATAATAAAGCGATACCCATCTTCTATTTAATTTGTATTAGAAAGTATGGATAGTCTGCAAAGTTGCGGGCGATTCGGTGTCATAGGTTCGAGTCCCAGCAACGGCATGGAACAATCTGTGAGGCCAGAAATGATTGAATCATCCCCTGCGCCTGTGTGTTAATATCTATGTATGTAACAGTCGACCTTGACATACATACAATATATAGATATCCATACATCAATAAATACTAGCCAATGCCAGGTCTGCCCACTGTTTCATGTACGTACGCGGGATAGACCGCGTAGCTTGTAGGCCCTATGCATATAGTTGAGTTAAAGAGCATCCTTTTTATGGATGCGTCAATAGCAAAGTGTTTGAAATATATCACTGTTTCTCTAACTACTCTGGACAAACAACCGAGGCACCTGAGGTCTGATCCCATGACAGCGTGCTTTATTCTCACATCGTCGGGTATATAGGACAGAGCTACCCTATGAAAGAAAGCTATGTAAGAAATTTTAACATGACGTCGTTGGTAATATATGACGTCATATTAATGTGAGATGATGACGTGAGGTCATTAGACACAGTTTTAAATTAATATTTTGTTATTAAAACCTTGATTTTAAAAGATATCTAGTTAAGCCTCGTCGCAAGTCGAAATTTTCACCACCTCGGGTGTACTTTTTCTATCCCACATGACCACATATGATGGAGTCTTATAATATTTATTGGGTATAAGAATGGAAACTAAAAGGAATGAAAATGAAATAATATTAAACACCATGTTCATACTAGAACGAGGAACTAACCAGTTTAAATATTTTACTCTGCATTCCCAATAACGAGTAAAATGTGTTATTCCTATTTTTGCTCTCAAGTAAGCGCCCATTTAATGCGTTCAGTACATCAGATGGGGGAAAGCTTACACATTATGTCACTATTCAAGAGAAATCATAGGAACTATTCAAGAGTGTTAACGCTTGGTAGCTTTTCGTTTCTGTCATAAAAAAAAATAATAATAAAAAAAAAATAATAATAATAATAATAATAAAAAAAATAAAAATAATAAATAAATAAAAAACCCAATGTTTATCGAGAATGTTCAATGTTATTTTAAATATAATTTTGAAATAGCCGTTATTGAAAATAAAAAGATGCGTTATGTCATCTCCAGATATTTTTAACTGCTACATGCATTTGACTACAACCATTCGTGGTCTCATTTTAACTTTACTTTTTTTATTAAACTAATCTTGGCTTCATCCCATGGTTTGGTCGTTGAGGTCGGCGAAAGCCAGTAACAGCTCTCTTTGAATTTCACAAAATCCTTCTGACATGGAGTGGAAGCTAAAAAAGTGGATGTTCTGTTATTTTTGTTATCGCAGCATTTTGAACACACCGTGACATAAATCAACAACATAACAGACTATCGGTATTAATATGGAGACACATATACCGTCTTCTGTGACGTAGGCAGCGTTTACAACTATAAACGATATCGAATGATGACACTTGATAAGATAATTAATGTTGACTGTTTATTCTAACTGACTGAATAACAAAATGTATATCAGTGAGATTGTCGCTTTTATATTTGTGGTATTTTTTAAATGTTTAAGCAATAACATATACTCCAGGTTTCAGCTTTAAAATATCGTATAATTTAGATGGTTAAATAACACACGTATACTACAAACTTCACCTTTAATGTTGGTGGTGTTCTAAAATGTTAAACAATACCGTATACTTCAGACTTCTTGTTTAATGTTGATGGTATATTCTAAATGGTAAAATACTAAATGTGTGCTCAAAACTTCTGCTTTACAATTGTTGGTCTGTTTTAAAATGTTAAATAATAAACGTATATTTTCAGACATCTGCTATAACGATGGTGGCCTATGCTACAAGGTTTAAAAATAACCGTATACTACAGACTTCATCTTTAATGTTGGAGGTGTTCTAAAATGTTTAACGATAACCGTATACTTCAGACTTCATCTTTAATGTTGATGGTCTATATAAAAAGGCTAGGTAATAAACACATTCTTTAGACTTCTGTTTTGATGTTGGTGGTTAAATAATAAGAAATGTGAGTGCGATTGAAAAAACAAACAAAATCAAAATGTTTTAACACAAGTGAAATTGTGTTAATTTACCAACAGATGGAGTATGGTAACTAACTTAACTGTTTAAGTTCTGCCATAAACATAAGGAAAACACCAATGAATGTTACTTACGTAAATACTGTGTTGTTATATTGTTGTAGGACAAAAATATAGAAGATAAATTACCATGCAGAATATGTATGGAGAAGCCAGTTAAGTAGAGATCATGATAATGGTTAGATGGCAGACGCCAGATTACCTATTAACTCATCTTATGGTATATGTAAACATAAATAAATAAACTGAATTGTTACAGTTGAAATTGTAGCACTGTGACAATATTACTTTCTGGTCCGTCCCATGTTCTAACGTCAGTACGTATTTCATTCATTGTTAAATTGACGGCAACTAGTACAATGGGTTAATATTAGAACCAAAATATGTTTGGCTATCTAGATCATTTAATAATTTGTATTAATCAGTAGTATAATAGAATATATGTTTAACGACACCCCAGCACAAAACATACATCGGCTATTAGGTGTCAAATTGGAAATCAAAAACATTAAGCGATGATCAACATATTAATCAGAAGTAATTATTAGAAGTAATTACTTTGAACTAACGCTGTACTGGGAAAATAGCTTTACAATTGTCGACAATAAAATAATCGATGATCAAAACAAGTTCGACAAGAGCTACCCAAGCTAAGCCTTGTCCGTCCCTTAACCTTTCTTGTTCGGGGATATCTTCTCATTGGTCTAGCCATAGCAAAGCGTGTTTGTTCATTTCTGGATCAACGTACCAACTACGTCAGTGAACGTTCATATCTGATGACGTTGCTATATGTTGGTGTTTTGTCTTATTGAACGTTATTGTTTTAGAGCCAAAACAATAATTCAAAATAAAATATTTACTTTCAACGTTATTATTAGTAAGTATGTCTTAAATTTAATAAAGAGTATCTGTTATTCCTTTTACGTTGATCTGGGTATGAATAATACAATAAAAATCACCTGCAAAGTTATTCGTGAACAGATTGTTGATGGTGTATTCTAAATGGTTAAATAATAATCGGATACTCCATAATTTAGCGTTAATATTGATGATGTATTCTGAATGTTCATGGACTGATTTTTTTGAGACTCGTGTCTACAAATATACTTGTGCTAGAAACTGTTATTCTAAATGCTTAAATAATAATCTTATCCTCCAGATTTCAACTTTAATGTAGACTGTTTATTTTAAATAGTTAACTGAAAAATATCTCTGAAAAGAATCATGCCAGAAACTAGTATTCTAAATGAACGAGACCCTTTGTAGTCCAGTCAATTTAAAACAAAAATTATGTCAAACCAGAACAAATTAGAACAGATTTTAAATTTTTATTTATTTATTTATTGTTTTACTATTATTATTATTATAATTTTTGTGTGTTTTGCATTCATATTAAAAATCCGCTTTCGAAAGTGCGTGCTAAATATGATTTTGGGGAGTAAAACTTTGAAAAATAAAATAAAATGTATTTGCTAAATCTCTTTTATATATAAATTTTATTATGATTATAATCCTTCAGTTTTGTGTTTGTTATTAAAGGGCATACAAACATACATAAAGTGTTGCTTTCTTGTGCTAAATAAGTATAATTAGGAATATTTAAAATACAAAATGCTTGTTTAACACCAAAATTTAAAATGTTTTAATAAAATACACACATCTCTTAAAGTCAGCTCATATCCGAGAATTGGTTTTTAGGATTTGGTCCAACATAGCTCGATATGTCCCTGTTAAATAATTAAAATGTAAACTGACGATCAAAAGAAAGTATACAAAAACAAGTTTGGTTAAATAAACACAATATACTTTCATGGAAGGTTAGATAGGTCACAGTATCTTTCGATACATCATAACACATTAGAAATCATTACACACTGCTCCGTTTGGGTGATTCTGCACGTGTAAAATGTGTTAATGAATGGGAATAGTTAATGGCATTTGCACTTTTAAATAAACCTAATACAAATTGCATGTTAACATTTATTAGTAGTGATTATAAAGTGCTTTGGACATTTGGTGATTTTTTACTTTCTAAAGATTTTTGATACAAATTTACGGTACATACAGAAGGGGATTATGTCAATGTTCCCACAGCTCTATGTTCCCTCAGCTAACCCTAACCCTGAGGGAATATAGAGCTGAGGAACCCTAACCCTGAGGGAGCATAGAGCTAAGGAACCATAACCCTGAGGGAACATAGAGCTGAGGAACCCTGGCTCTACCCCAGGATCTTGTTTCAACAGGACAATGCAAGACCTCACACAGCTCGTGTTGTACCACAGTTCTTAGCCAGATACAACACCAGTGTCTTGCCATGGCCAGCCCGTTCACCTGACATGTCATCCATAGAACATGTGTGGGAACATCTTAATCAGAGAATTCGACGATGGCCCAATACTCCAATAAATAGGGATCAGATGGTACAGACATTGAGGGAAGAATGGAGGGCAATACTTGGTGCCATATTAGACGATTAACTAATTCTGTCCGACGTTAAGTTCGCTCTTGCATACTTGCACGCGGTGGGCATAAACGCTACTGAAACATTGACATTCATTTCGTTACAGTTATGGTCATGTGTATTCGCACTTCGTCATTAGTGATTTTATGTGAATTTACACATTTTACCTCTAGTGATGTTTGTGAACTGTGATGTTCACATTTGATGGTATACCAGTGTTCGTATCTCATCAAATTATAGTAGTTTCAAAATACAACACTTGCATCGACTTGTGTTTTGTGTCGTTTTTATTGGTTTTAAAACGTTATTGGTATACTTTATATATACTCGAGACTTTAGCCTTACTTATATTGCAGAATGTAATTTTGCATCAACTTGTCTTTTGTGTCGGGATTTTTAAAAAAGTTTTTGGTATACTTTCTTTTGATCGTCAGTTTAAATATACTCGAATTTTTTAAAACTAAATTTTAAAAAGCAATTCCACAATATATGACCTAGCAAACTGCCATGTGTATACACCTCTGCCTAAAAATCACACTGCTATTTGACATTTGGTGTTATCCATATATGATATATTTACACAGAACAACAGTTCGATCAGTTATTATTACTTTAACAATACTCAAAAACGAGAACAATTTGAAAAAAAAGAGTTTGTTTTGTTTAACGACATCACTAGAGGACATTGATTTATTAATCATCAGCCAAATATATTATGGTAATTCTCACATATAACATTAAAGAGGAAACCAGCTGCATTAGTTTCCATTAGTAGCAAGGGATCTTCATATGCACCATCCTACAGACATGATAACACACACCACGGCCTTTGATATACCAGTCGTGGAGCACTGGCTGGAACAAGAAAAAGCCCAACTGCCCGCCAACGAGGATCGATCCTAGACCGACCACGCACCAAACGAATGCTTTACTGCAGGTCTACGCTCTACCAACTCTCCTCAAACAAAAATATTCCCCTGCGTGTGCTGTAACCTCACCGTGGTGCAGGGGTGTAACATTCTCTTTGAGAATGGCCAATACAGCACAAAATTGAAGTTTTGAGTAAAATTCAGTATCCGTAAAATTCTGTGATATTTGTATTTTTGCACAGTTCTTTACACTGTTTTTGTTTACCTCTTGAATGTTTATATTGATGTTGATCATCACTTTATTTATTTGCATTACCATAGTTTGACACCCAATAGCCGATGTATTTTTCGTGCTGGGGTGTCGTTAAACATTCATTCATTCATTCATTCATTCATTCATTCAAACAAAAATAAACAAAAAATCAATCAAGAATGAGCAATCAAATAAACACAAGAGACAAAAATAAAAATAAAACAGAAAACAATATATATTACACCTGGAAAATGAAATACCGAAAACGAATCGAGAAGATGGATTTAAAGTGACTGTCCCGAGTTTGTTTCCATTGTTATGATGTTGTCAACTAATAGAGATGTCTTTATGATTAAAATTACCATAGGCGTACAGGCTCCCATTTTTATATGGGGTCAGGATGGGTTTCTCCCGAATTAAACGAAAATGCCCGAATCTGTATAACAACATGTATTCATATTATCATTACTACCAAACAGTTATATAGGGTTGCAAATGAATCACTACGCATATGTCCATTGATTACAACTAACTTTGTGGGTAGAATGATGGAAATACATGGTGAAAAGGTCTCAGGTTAGCTCATTTTGCCCGAATATCTGTATCATTTTTGTTCGAATTGAGGTTTTGTTACAGCACTAGGATGCACCCCCCCCTGCAACCCCCCACCCCCCCTGCATAAATATCAATGGCTGTTTATTAAATGTGTTTTTTTATCGTCCCACTGTCAAGATCCATTTTATTTCCTATATATATATATATATATATATATATATATATATATATATATATACACATATATATATATATATATATATATATATATACACACACACACACACATATATATATATATATATACATACACACACACAAACATATATATATACACACACACACACACACACACACACACACATATATATATATATTTTTTTCGTACGTACAAAATTATTAGGAGACCCAATGCAATCAATTTAACGGGCGGGACGTAGCCCTGTGGTAACGCGTCCGTCTGATGCGTGGTCGCTCTAGGATCGATCCCCGTCAGTGGACCCATTGGACTGTTTCTCTTTCCACCCAATGCACCAAGAATGGTATATCAAAGGCCGTGGTGTGTGCTATCCTGTCTGTGGGATGGAGCATATAAAATATCCCTTGCTAATAATAATAATAATAGATTTTTATTTCAGATCAGAGATCCATAGAACATATATAAACACCACATACAAAACTGATTACATAATATACAGCAGCTTGTGCCAGCGATTTACACATACAGATTTGACGTACACAGTTGTACACCGCAGGTGGGCAAGTAGGTCGTTTGAAGTTGTTTCGATTCTGCTCTTCAGCGAATATGCTGTTGAGCGAAGTAAAGCGCCAAAGCTTTTTACTCGATGACTGACAAACATCTTTCTGGCAATGTATGGTCGTCGTTGTCCGATCATCCATCGGTATGCATTATTATAACATATGTTAAGATCCTTCATGGTATCCTGCGTAAATTTCACCCATAATGCACCCGCGTACAAATTACTACAATAACTCACAAATAATTGTGTTTTAACAGATTCTGAACATTTTGCAAATCGCCGCAACAACATGTTTGCACGTATACAAAGGGCTCTATACTGTCGTTTAATGTCTTTATCGTCTTTCATGTTTTTGCATATAATATGACCTAGATATTTATAATTGTCAACAAATTTCAGTACATCACCACACAAATATATCGAAGGCATATTGATCAACTTCAGAGTTTCTGGCTCAATACACATACAAACAGTTTTCATTGTATTATATATAATATCATAATCTTCTGCAAATTTCTCGCAAATCGTTAACATTTTTCTTAATGCAGAAATAGATGGGCAAAGAAGTTACATATCATCAGCAAAACTGAAGTTATTTAGAAACACCCCACCAACAATGAAAAAATGTAGCGGGTTTCCTCTCTATGATTGTCAAAATGACACCCAATAGCCAATGATTAATAAACCAATGTGTTTTAGTGGTGTCACAATCCGAGAAGTGTATTTTGTATCGTGTAGTCACTTGACAAATCTGTACACAACAATCAAACTGTACGCTGGGGAAATGGGCAAAATACTAAAGTTGAAAATGCAGCATTCAGTTAATTGTATATGTGTCGGTGTGTTCTGATAATCAATATATGTATTAGATACGTATTAACATAACACAGGCACGGCGTAAGCAAGTTGACATTGGGAGGGGCGTGTGTGGGGGAGGGGGGGGGAGGGGAGGTGACTGAGATCGAGGGCGCAAAGCACAATTTCTAGCCCCACACCCCCTGCTCCCCCGTGCCTGTAAGGAAAGGCACAACAGAACGTAAACGAAGAATACTGTTGATTAATAGAAAAAATACAAATCATGTGATCAGTAATTGATGTTTTGCCCAAGACCTAAAAAGCACCCACCCCCACTCCCTCCAAGAAAAATAAATAGAAAAAACAAACCCAACAACAAACAAAATAACAACCATCCAAAAAGACAGGCAAACAAACAAAAATAGCACTACATATTGAGAACTGCCGCACTTCCACGTGAAAGGTCGGCAATAGTGTGTGTGTGTGTGTGTGTGTATGTGTGTGTGTGTGTGTGTGTGTGTGTGTGTGTGCGTGGTTAAAAATCTACTAGCCCTGCTTCTGTAGGGGTCAGCCCTATGTTCCCCCAGCTCTATGTTCCCTGAGGGTTAGGGTGAGGGTTCCTCAGTTCTATGTTCCCTCAGGGTTAGGATCAGGGTTCCCCAGCTCTATGTTCCCTCAGGGTTAGGGTGAGGGTTCCTCAGCTCTATGTTCCCCTCAGATCTATGTTCCCACAGGGTTAGAGTTAGAGTTAGAGTTAGAGTCAGGGTTCCTCAGCTCTATTTTCCCTCAGGGTTAGGGTGAGGGTTAGCTGAGGGAACATAGTGCTGTGGGAAAATAGTCATAATCCTCTTCTGTAGGTACCGTAAATTTGTATCAAACACCTTTAGAAAGTAAAACAAAACACAGTGTCTAAAGCACTTTATAATCACTATTAATAAGTGTTAACATGCAATTTGTATTACGTTTATTTCAAAGTGCAAATACCATTAACTATTCCAAATAAATTAATATATTTTATTTAGTAATGACAGTCCGCAAAACTGGGGTTGCTAATAAAAACATTATTTAATTATCTTCAACGCCAACTGCTGTACTATTTTGTGGAAGCATTATGAGGTGTAAGCCAAACAAAACGTGTTAAAACTGTGGTTGATATATATACAAAATAGCCAGTACCAGGTTTGCACACAGTGTCATGCACGTAAGCGGGATCGACCGAATAGCTTGTAAGTCCCATGCATATTGTTGAATTAAACAACATCATTTTTATGGATGTCTTGATAGCTCAAAACGTATCGTTGCAAGTCTGCATGTTGGGGGCGAATTAGTGCCACAGGTTCGAGGTCAGGAATGATTTAATTATCCCGTGCGGTAGTACGTTAATATCTATGAATGTAATAGTCAAATACGACATACATACAATATATAGATATTCACACATACATACATACATATATACATACATACAGACGCAAGCACGCACGCACACACACATAACTGACACTGTTGTTAGCAGTTTTTGTACCTAACATCTGGACACTTCGGTGCTCCCGATTTCCTACTCATCATCAATATCAAAATCGAAATCTAAAACAGCAAATAAACAAATATATATATTAATAATTAAATGTCGTGTCTTTCAAAGCTCTTTGAGAGCATATATTTTTAACAATGCATTTTCCACGCTCGCACACAGACTATAAACTATTCATCAGAAACAACGTCAAAGTACGTTTTAGTTTGATGAAAAGTATTGGTTTAATTATATTAAAAGTCACAACTAAAAAAATACTAATCAGTGAAACATTGTAAAACACACAATCAAAACGAAGCACACGTCGTGAAACAAATGGTATGCTTTTCATTTGGATGCATTATGTTACAAACTTTTGAATATATTACGGGTGATTGTCATAGAAACATTGTAAACTTGTGATATTTCAATCATATAAAGTGTTAAATTTGCTTTGAGTAGGGAGGGGGGTTACCCCCACCTATCTGCACACGCGACTGTACGTATAGTCATATACATGACTTTAAGTGAAAATAGTTTGTTAAAAGGCACAACTTTACTGGGGATTTTTATGTTTTAATAGTAAGTAAAACTATTTTTATTTTTATTTTTCAAATAGCCATTATCATAAAAAAAACAATAGTTATTGGAGAGGTATTACACCTCCTTCCATTTCTTAAGATGCATTACCCCCTACTGGTTATATGGTCAAAACGTTTTAAGTTCCTTTTTGTTTAACCAGAGCACATTGGTTTATTAATAATCGTCTATTGGATGTCAAACATATGCTATTTTTTGACAAGTAGTCTTAAACGAAACCCGCTAAAGTGTCTTCCACTAGCAGTAAGATGTCTTTTATATACACTTTCCCCCCATACAGGACAGCACATACCACTACATCTGACATACACTGATGTGATTCGATCCTAGTACCTTTGGAGATCGCTCTACAGACTGCGCTAAATCCCACCTAGTGATGGTCAAAAGAACGTAATTATTTCTAAATTGCAAAAACTAAAAATTCTTTGTTTTAATCCTTACAACCAATATAGAAACTAATTGATTACTCGGATTTATAGATAGTTTCTTGTGATTTAAATATTCTTCTCCTTATACGATACGAACATCTACAGGATTAACAACTCAGCTGTTGATGTTTAAAATGTGCAAGTACCGATCCACAAATTGGGATGATATTTGGAGGGTGGTATGCCTTTATACATGTAATTTTGCTTTTCCAAAATGTGAAGTACACAACCGTAATGAGGGCCGTATCTCTGCACAATGTAATTTGTTGACGTGTAAATGCCGTCCTCATTTGTGTCTTTCTTAAGCCATCGGACATAAGCCTGTAGGTACAGGGTTCCCAGCCTGGTACCGGTGTAAAAAGGAACGCAGGTCACTGGGAACAG
>NC_054703.1:22758160-22788492 GCF_016097555.1 Gigantopelta aegis | reverse complement strand
ATAATGTCACGCATGGTATTGCTCCATTTTGACGAAAGTGGGTCTAAGCAACCCATAAATGAATTAAAAACCACTGTCATTGTCACTGTCGACTAGTTCTAATGGCGAAAACATGCTTACATTTGCACGTAAATTAGGGCGAAAGCGAAAGGTCTGCTAAGTGCCCATAACTTGTTTTTTCACAAAGCGCTTCTTTTGCACGCTTTGCATGTGTATTCCATGTTCCCAATGCTGAATTTCCGTATAATTGGAGCTTGCGTTCGTGTATGGTGCACACTCCAAATTCGACAATGGTACGACGTCAACTGACTATCGAAGATCGAGGAAGGGCTATTGCTTGGCTTCAGGATGGCAATACGCAAAGAAATGTTGCTCTGAGACTTAGTGTCAGTCAAAGTGTCGTTGGCCGACTATGGCTACGTCAACGCACAACCACTGCACGCCGATTACGTGACAATCTGCGGACTGCGACTGGAACTCGAGTGTCTGATCAAACCAAACGCAATCGTCTGAGAGTCAATAATCTACGCTGCCGTCGCCAGGCTGTTCGACCACCACTCTTACCACGTCACAGAACGGCCGGACGTCACTGGTGCACGCTTCATCTGCGGTGGCAACGTGTTCAGTGGGGTCGAGAGATGTTCACTGATGAGTCCAGGTTTAGTCTCCAGTTCAACGACGGTCGGGTTCGTGTCTACAGACGTCCTGGGGAGCGCTTCGCTGACGTTAACGTTAGACAACGTCACCGGTTCGGTGTTGGCAGCGTCATGGTGTGGGGCGGCATCTCTATCCACCACAGGACCCCCCTCTATGTGGTGGATGGCAATCTGAATGGAATCCGCTATCTGAATGATATTATCCCGCCGTTGGTTCTCCCAGGCCTTCAGCAGATTGGCGGCGGGGCAGTTCTGCAGGATGACAATGCCACACCCCACCGCGCCAGGGTGGTAACGGACTTTCTCAGACAACAAGTTATCGCCAGGATGGATTGGCCAGCATATTCGCCTGACTTGGCCCCAATAGAGAACGCCTGGGACGAATTAGGCAGGAGAGTTCGGGATAACCATGCCCCTCCGGCCAACCTTCATGATCTGGGTCAACTTCTTATGGCAGAGTGGCAGGCCATTCCCCAAGAGTTCTTCAGACGTCTGATCAACAGCATGAGGCAACGAAGTGTCGAGTGTATTCGCGCCAGGGGTGGATTCACACACTATTAAACGAATGTTCTAATGTGTAAAATCCATGTTTGACAACCTTCAACTTTGACCCACGTTAGGCGAGCACTCCCTCAGTTAGCTACGTCTAGATCAATACCATAAACAAAGTGCTCTACGCATGCTTATGTACGGTTATAATATCCATGAGATACTCTTTTCGATTAACAGAAAGGGATCCTTGTTATGCACAAACTCACAGACAGGATATTATATGCCATGACCTTTGTTACACCAATTGTGGAGCACTGGCTAACATCTGGCTAAAACTGTATTTTCGTGCGTATATAACACTACGTTTTCAAGCACGCCCATCACGGGGTTAGCCTCTGACATCGTCAGTGGCTAATTCCGGGACAGGGGAAAGTTTGAGATGGGCGGAATTTGGAATAAAATATTCAGAAGGATAGGTCAAAGATATCCCAAAGGGCCTACCGACATGGATTGAACTTTGATCGAATGCGCATCACGCGAGCACCTTACCACAACGAATGCAGGTTGAACGAATGGCTCAATGTGGTAACTTGAGACATATATATCGAGGGATTAGTGCCACAACCCATTATATGGTGAATTATACAAAAATTAGCTAAACATCTTGTCAGCATTATGGGAATGTATACTATCATTTCACAATGTCTCATTCAAATCAATCATTTATTTATGCTTTCAGAACCCAAACCAATTATCTTTTATGTCCATTTCCACAAAAGGCCAAAACCATGTTTTCAGCACTACCTTATTCTGTTTCTCTAGAATTTTGTAGTATCACCCATAGCTGACACACATAACACGTTAGCTTACAACACTGGATTGTGGTGGGCTGTAAACTGTCTGAGAAGATTGAATCCTAGGTACCATACCGCATGACACACTAATGACACATGCTAGCTCTAAGTATTTACATCCAACGATGGTGTTTTATGTAACCTATCTGTGACGGGACATGCTCTTAACTTTCTTTCACCTGTGGCGATATTAATTGTTTTAGAAGGCCGTGTGCAGTCCCAATATGCACTTAAGACCAGATGGGCTTTGTTACGTAATACCTCCGCGCGATCGTACCCTCTATTACACACCCAGACCAGGTGCGGTGGCCATGTTGCCAGTAGTTACGTAATAACTCCGGTTGAACAGTTTATGACCGGGGGATTTCTGGCAAACTGGTGACAGTATGTCTGGTCATCTAAGAAAATATATCGACTCTGGGAGTGGTGGAAATTCACATGATAAGATTCAGTACCGCGATGTGCCCCCAGGCGATATTCGGTTCTGTAATAAATAGATAGGATTTAGAGATATCGGGGAGAAACATAGGAAGGCTCTCAGGGAACGTTGTCCGTCCGGACTGGTAAATATATTATTTCTGCTCTGTTGTATAACCTTGATGTGATTGATGTGACTTTAAATATTTTAATACTGTATCATACCAATATTATTTAGACAGTGTTTCCGGTAAACTGACAAAGTAAATTGTAGGCTTCATTGTCTAAAATTATTAAAGCTTAGCCAGTCATCCTAGAAGACCTAGGTAAACTGTAGGTTATTGTCTTTATGGTGAGATGTACCAGTATTAATTCTGTATTGCAAGGTTACTGAATGAGCAGTTAAAGATTAATTAAAAATTAACCAGTTAGGAATAGAGTTGTAATTCCTTTATTAATTAAGTTCCCCTGGAAGCGTTTCTCAATTATCACACGTGTGTGTGTTGTATCACGGCGAAGTGATTAGAATATTGTGTAAACTAGACACCTAGAGATTAACTAATTAAGTGATCAGTTCTGGGTTGTTATTATTTGTTGTTGTTAATTAACTACTGCGGCAGTACATGTGTCAGCGTAGGTTAATACAGATTCCAAAGTGTATTGTGTTTTTGTTGTGTTTTCTAGTGAACTAAACATGCTATATTACATATACTTTATATAAGATCGTATCTCTGATCATACCTAGACGAGCCACACTAGGGTTTTAAACTGCCCGTTACAGATAGATCTAATAGATATACAGTTAGGAGAGATATTTTGATAATCGTGTTATATTCAGTTACGGGTATTATAGGATCCCCGTGACACTATCTCTGGCTGGGTGTTTTGGCTTACAAAGAAATAACAACTCTGGCAGAGGTAGCTAGAATTAATTGTTTACGCATCACCATGACCGGTCTGTTGGTGATAATCTGAGATGGGCTGCAGACAATGGGGGCGGGAAGTGTGTAGAGCTTAGACATCTGGAATGTGGTAAAATGTGGGTGTTGCTGAATAAATGTCGGTTATGAAAATAGATTAATCAGAAGTGATTGCAGAGTTCATTTAGTTCTACAGAAGAAACACGCTGTTGAGAAAATATTAACTGAGACATAGAGAAACTAGTTAAAAAGGAAAGTTATTTTTCCTTACATTAGTTTGAATAGTTTTGTTAAAAAACATGCAATATTCGGGAGAAATCCTGCCCAGAGTTCACCATACAAGACCCGACATTCAGTCGGAAATCATTGCCACTCGGTACAGTCTTCAGAAGTCCAGAAGTCAGAAAAAACCCATTAGTGACCTGTTTGATGCAATTTTGTAATGCTACGCCCAAGTGAAATTGACAGATGACGAGTCATAGGGATGCTTGAATCTGGGACCTCGCAGCGTGACGTCGCACGCCAATTCAACATCCACAGAAACACCATATGGCACTTATGGCAACGATACCAACAAGGTCAGGGACCGTTCTCATAGTGGCCGACCACCCGTGACAACCCCTCGCCAAAACACGTGAATCCGAACCACGCATCTGTGAAACAGGTTCCAGCCAGCAACCCTCACAGCCCGTACCATCCCTGCCAACAGAGGTGTATCAGCAAGGACAGTCCAACGACATGTACGGCATCCGAGCAAGACGCCCAGCCACTGACGCTACTGACTGTGCGAACTTCGCTCTGGACCCCCTCTAGAGATGTGGCTCATTTGCATATGGCAAGTGCGCCCTTTTCGTTGGCTATGCTCGTTTCCATACCTTCGCACGTTTCTCTTTCCATGTTATAACGTTTCATACACGGCAGTAAAAACATCAGATATATTTGTCTTTTGTTTGTCACAATAACTTTTGCCTTTTAGTATATATGTGCTGTTATTACAATTAGTTCTCGTCATCGCTACTGCCACTTCCTTTACTACTCAATTCACCAAGTTGTGTCAAACGTCGTGCCTGGCTACACTTGTCTTGTGATCCAATGCATCTACAACCAATATAGCATCAGGTCCATAAGGATGAAACCTTTGGAGAGATTACCCAACGATTCAAATACCTACTTCTCCCAGAAGTGATACCGACTCGATTCACGTTTGCTGTGACAGCTATAGGATAACAAGCCTGAAGGGAACTGAACGTCAAGAACAAGCTAAGGCAACATCAACATAGCCCAAAGTATTCAGGAACAAATCCGTGCCCCAGAACCACTTGAGTTTTTTTTCGCTTTCTGCGAACAAAGCATGACTACAGCAGTTTCTATGTGACTTGTGGTCTGTGGAGAGAGCACAATATTCATCTCTGGGACATATTGATCTGAATCTACTAAGAGACTTTCAGGATGACTCCAAGCCTGTTAGAATCAATCACTCCAATAGTTGAACTAGAATCCACTCAGGAGGAGGCAGAGACTCGACTCATCCTGCATGCCATCTACAGTGCAGTATGTATTAATCCAATTACAATTATCTCCTGCCTCCGTATATCTATGTTGTCTTCAATGTGGGCGATTTTGTAGTCATTAAAAACATTCTGCTGTAGTTTTGCGACAATCAAGGCAGTGACTCGGTTGCTAAGTCTTGTCCTTGCAAGATGAACACACTTGCAGAATGAGTCGGAACCTGGCTGCGTCGGTGTTTTTGTCCATCCAGATCCATCCAAATAGCTCCCACATGTCGTCCACATTGCCATCTCAAAGTGATGTTCACCAATTATGGCAACATACATGTCCTCTCCACATGTTTGAGGAAACTTTCACTGCACAAATGTTGCCAGTGTATAAAATGGTGTATCAATTTTATTTTTGTAGGATTCGGTCCTAGATTTAGGAATTATGTAGCTTTACGTTATACATCCATTATATGCTTTATCAGTTTGCCATTTTCAGTGACATTTCCAAAACTGCTTCTTAGACAACTGGTCTCAAAAAATAAAAATAAAAATAAAAAAAAAAGAAAGAAAGAAAGAAAGAAAGAAAAAGTCTACATATAACTTGAAAATAAATAAAGAGTTCATAATTTAGTTTCGTCTTTTCCATTATTATTTACTAAAGTGATATTTGAATTTTGAAGACATATTTATTTTATTCAGGCATATTTTATTGTTATTATTATTAATAAACTGATGAACAAATTCCCATTTCATCTAAAACATTTTGTCAAGTGTAATTATTATTTTTATTGATACATATACAATTGATCAAGATACAATTTGTCAGATATATCACGGATGCATCACAAACAGTAATAACATATGGATATGGTAGTTTGAATTGTAGTTTGAGCGCATTTAGAACTCAAGATATTGAAAAACCTGTTTCGTAAATGGCGGCCATCTTGAATTCAAGATATATTTTATCCCAAAGAACTGACAGGTTAGCTCATAGAAAAGATCTAATCATAGGACCAACAGAAAATGCAGGAAAAACGTTGGTGTTTTTATCCGCTCTGTCCACATCAATCAAGAAGGAAATGAAGGAAATGTTTTTATCACATTTTATTTACGGGTTATATGGCGTCGGATATATGGTTAAGGACCACATAGATATTGACGGAGGAAACCCGATGTCGTCACTTCATGGGCTACTCTTTTCGATTAGCAAGGTTTATTTTATATGCACCACGACCTTTGATATACTATTCGTGGTGCACTGTCTGGGGCGAGAAATCGATAAATCAGCCAAGCTACTGGACTATTATGGAGTGTCACCATAGAACGTTTGCTTAAATATCAATAAACCTAGTGCAGTGACCTTAATTAATTTGCATCTAATTTGCAAAGTTATCAAATTCTGAAAGTATGTGAAAAATATCATACTTTGATTACACTGGATATGCTAGCTAATATATGATACAAAAAAAAACCCAATAAAATAATAATAATATAATAATAAAAACCCCTAAAAACAACAACCCTAGATTAAATCAGGTTATTTCTTAAATTATTTGCTCGAATTAAATATTTCCAAAGGTTATTCAGTAGTTAGTAATTGGATCAGCTTAAAAGCACTAGGTCGGCTAAGGTTTTCTCTTAGATCATTATATCGGTGACATTCCAGTATAAAATATAATTTATCTTCGATTTCATTGAAACCTACGGCTATGAATGGACGTTTTCGTTTTTAAAAATACTCATGGCACATTATTGATACACAGTATACAAAACAAATACATTAACATTACAGTATTAAACATAAAAATACCATCCCAATTATTAATAAAGTGACTTTTTGTAAAACACTTGGGGAATAAGTACACTGCTCAGACCTGTGACGTAGCTTCCGGCGGTTCCACTCATTCTGTTAGTAGGTCAGCATGCCGACAACAGAGAATTATTTATCGAAAAACAGCTGATTCTTAACGGACGCTAGTTTGGACATTTTGGTCTTATTACATTTGTACATCTACTCTAATGGTACCTCGATTGGTGAGAAAGTGGCATCTGAGCACGTTTACCTAGTTACTACCTACCTGTGAATAATAAATTTGTTTTTAGTAAATGATTGCCACCCTCTCCCGTAGAAAAGGTTAGTATGTTAAAACTATTAAAAATTAATGTGTGCTTCCATATCTATACTGCCATATATGATTTTTATGAATGTCAAAAATTCGATCATATCCAGCACTTGTATTCAGCACTTGTATGACTTTCGCGTTAAAAATGCCCAACAATTAAATTAGCGCCTTGTCCTGTCAACATGTTATCAAGAACACTAGTCACCAGTTCCCTTTCGACGCGAACGGACTATTATAACCAATGTATAATTCACATCAAAATAAGCATTCTATGTGTTGTTGTTTCGATTAACTCTAAACATTTAAACATACTTACTCGTTGCTTTCCATAACAGATGTTCCCGGATGAATTTGTCTTCTTGAGCTGACGTTATGACGACAAGGTAGGAATTCATGCTTTCGCAAAATGCCTAAAACAATATACATATATATATATATATATATATATATATATATATATATATATATATATATATATATATATACATATTTCCCGATCCACAATAACCACTAACTGGATTAAAAACTTTAATAGACCGCAGAAGTCACGTGTACCAAGATTGATAAATCCGAATTATCCAATCATGGTACTAAACAATTGCCATGTGTACAAGTTATCACATGCAATTAAATACAATTATTAGATATAGACTGTGTGATATTTAATATCACATTATTCAATGCAATAAACTAATTGCCCGATTAATAAATTGACTAAATAGCTAAAACATTGAGCACACACTTTCTTGACAAAATTACATAACAAGTAGCAAGTGTTTAAATGTTTTTATATAAAAAATATATGTTTAAATAAATAAAGTTTTCCCACAGAATTCTGGCATTTAAGTTATTAATTAATAGTCACCAAACGAAAATCAGTCCATCACGAAAAGTTTCAATGCACGACTGCCAAGGGCTGCTAAACAAGATGACCGGTCGCCGCTCCTTCATGCCTTGTTGACGTGGTAACTTCTGACGGTGCTGGACAGGAGATACTCTAACTTCGAGTTCTGAAGATTGTGCGTTGATTCCCAGTTTATATAGGCATCTGAAGACGTGTGCAACAGAATGCACTCCACAAGAACATCGTGCAGAACTCATAACTTACGATGTAAATTAATTCGCCGACCAATCAAATCATTCCAAAAACGAAAAGCCACCAGACAGGTGCTCCACGGATCACGGTCTGGCTATACGAACAGACAAAAACAAAATGTCAGCCACCTTGCCGAACACATGTCTGCTCTCCAGGTAAGTCATTATTTTATTATTTCAGCACGCCGTCGTTGTTTAAACACATGATAGGACATAATGAGATATGTCCGCCACAGTTATATTTTATTCTCTCCAGCCAGCGAAACACATAGTCTTCCATATTTTTACTTGAATTTTCACCCGACGATAAAAACGTCCATATTACATAACCCAAAGCCAGATTTAACTTAAAACCAGATTATCATAACATCTCCCCCCAATTTTTCAAAAATATTGTTTTAATAAAACAATATTTTTTATTCATTATACACACTTGGGAACACATTCATATGGTCAGTATTATAAATACCATATCATAAAATAACTATATATAAAAAAAAAATTTTTTTTTTTTTTACATACACATTCCTACAGTAATTCTTATCTATATACAAAACCTTACACACTATAGGAATTGCATAACACTAATCTTCTTAATGCTTATATTTTCCACTAACCTAACAATTATCTCAATTATTTATTCCATTCTAGATAAAGCATCTGCTACCACATTTTCCTTTCCCTTTATATGGCATATCTGAAGATCGTATTCCTGTAACTGCAAAGACCACCTTAACAATCTTTGATTTTTATTTTTCATTTTATGTAAAAACACAAGGGGATTATGATCAGTCCAAACGATAATTGATTCAATTGGGTTACACACGTAAACCTCAAAATGATCCAAGGCCAACAACAGTGATAATGTTTCCTTTTCAACAGTTGAATATTTATTTTGATGACTATTGAACTTTCTAGAAAAGTAAGCGACAGGATGAAATACTCCTTGTTCATTGCATTGTGACAAAACTGCACCAGCTCCAATATCGCTAGCATCTACAGTCAATTGAAAAGGTTTCCTAAAATCGGGTGCCATAAGCACAGGTTTACTTTTCAATATGTTTTTCACACTATTGAACGCATCTTGACATTCTTTGGTCCAAATGTATTTAACATTTTGTTTGAGTAAATTTGTTAAAGGGAAAGTAATTATACTGAAATTTTTACAAAATTTCCTATAATACCCAGCCATTCCTAAAAATCTCATCAACTGTTTTCTTGTTTTAGGTACGCCGAATGCATCAATGCTTTCAACTTTGGCCTCAAGTGGCCTTACTTGCCCTTGACCAACCACATGTCCAAGAAAAACAACAGTAGCTTTAGCAAAATCACTTTTACCCAAGTTCACAGTCAACCGGGCTTTAGAAAGTCTACCAAACAGTTCCTTGATTTGACTAATATGCTGATCCCAACTATGACTATAAACAACAATATCATCAACATAAGCCTGACATTGTTCTAATCCAGAAATGACCTGATTAATCATTCTTTGGAATGTAGCCTGAGAATTTTTCATTCCAAATGGACAAACCAGATATTCGAATAACCCATCAGCGGTTACAAACGCAGAGATTTCTCTGGCCCGTTTAGTTAATGGTATTTGCCAGTAACCTTTCAAAAGGTCAAACTTGCTAATATACTTAGCAGTTCCTAATTTATCAATGCAGTCATCAATTCGTGGGATAGGAAACGAATCTGATTTGGTCACAGCATTAACTTTGCGAAAATCTGTACAGAACCGTACACTACCATCAGGTTTAGGAACAAGTAAACAAGGAGAACTCCAGTTACTAAAACTAGGTTGAATAATGCCGTTCTCAAGCATATAATCTATTTCTTTTCGGATAAGTTCCTGTTTTTGTGGATTAACTCGATAAGCATGTTGCTTAATTGACTTGGAATCACCAACATCAACATCATGTTTAATAACATTTGTTCGACTAGGAACATCTGGGAAAATTTGGCTAAATTCAGAAATGATTTGTTGAACATCACTTTGTTGTTTTTCACTTAAATGGCTGATTTTTAAATGAAGATTCAACAATATCCTCGAATTTACCAATTTCGGCTCAACTGGATTAAAATTATCATCTTTCATCTTAACATCAGAATCTATCCCTGAAAGAATTATTGTATTAGCCAAGACGTTTTCCCGATTATAATATTTTTTAAGCATATTAACATGGCAAAGCTGAGTTTTCTTTTTACGATCAGGAGTACGGATGACATAATCAACCGCACTGATTTTTTTTTCAACAATATACGGTCCTTGAAATTTTGCACTTAATGGTTGATTAACCAAAGGAAACAAAACTAACACTTCTTCCCCGGCATCGAAAGATCTATCTCTAGCTCTTTTATCAAACCATGTTTTCATTTTATCTTGACTATCGGATAACACATTTCGGGATATTTCTCTAACTGTTTGCAATTTTTCCCGCAAATCAATCGCATATTTCAACACACTAGTTTCACTTTTTACCTCCGAGTTTGTCCAAAACTCGTGTAACATTTGTAATGGACCACGAACTGAATGTCCATATAACATTTCAAAAGGAGTGAATCCCATGGATTCGTGATAAGTATCTCTAATCGCAAACATCAGCAAATGAATACCTTCATCCCAGTCTTTACCCTTTTCCAGGCAAAACTTTCGAATCATGGATTTCAAAGTTCCATGAAATCGTTCCAACGCACCTTGGGTTTCAGGATGATAAGCAGAAGAAAAATGATGTTTAATGGCCAATTCATCCATTACTTGCTGAAACAATTTCGAAGTGAAATTGCTACCTTGATCAGTTTGAATGAATTTCGGAAATCCATATCGAGTAAAGATTTTAATCAATTCCTCAACAACTGTTTTAGCCCTAATATTGCTCAGAGGTATGGCTTCAGGAAACCGTGTATTTTTACAAAGAACGGTCAATAAGTATTCTTTACCATGAACAGTGCGAGGTAAAGGACCAACGCAATCAACTATAACCTCACTGAAAGCTTCATTAACTGCGGGAATGGGTATCAAACTAGCTGGTTTAATACTTTGATTGGGTTTACCAACAATCTGACATGTTTTACAGGTTAAACAATACCTAACAACATCACGATGTAAATGCGGCCAATGAAATTGTTTCAAAATCCTTTGATACGTTTTACGTACCCCTGAATGACCTGCTAATGGACCATCATGAGCTAAACTCAACACAGTTTTCCGACAACTTTTAGGAACAACGATTTGATGCATCACCTGCCAATCATTATTCTGTGAATGTTTATCTCGAAACTTTCTCATTAAAACACCATTTTCGAAATAATAGCCAACTGGTTCTTCATCCAACTCGGATTTTTCTAACACTTCCTTTGAAAGGATTTGTAATTCACTATCAGCTTGTTGCTCAAGAATAAACTGATCATGGTTAAGATTTAAAATTAACCTATCATTGTCATCTGGTAACTGTTGCAATATTTTTTCTTCTTCTGGGTTACCTACTTCATGGTCAAAACATTTTTCCCGATCTGAACCATTTTCCAGATTTGAACCTAATTCGGGCGCAGAATCATGACCAATAAAAGTATCACCTAAATCAGAAATATCCCAATTTTTATTTGGCAACCTCATTCTCAACCCTAATTTTCCTGTGCAACTCTTTGTTTTGAGACCGAGTTGTAACACATGCGGGAAAGATGTTATCAATCACATCAGATAACTTTTC
Organism: Gigantopelta aegis; assembly: GCF_016097555.1. Classification (NCBI taxonomy): domain Eukaryota; kingdom Metazoa; phylum Mollusca; class Gastropoda; order Neomphalida; family Peltospiridae; genus Gigantopelta; species Gigantopelta aegis. Next base: position 22,776,726 of record NC_054703.1, on the reverse strand, counting down.
TGTTTCAACATCAGTTTCAGGAATTTCAGTCATAATGGGTACAGGAATAACCCTTTCCTGAGCTACATCATTCCCTAACAATAATGATACACCCGCAATTGGTATATGGCTAACCGCTGCTACCACAATACTGCCTTTAACCAAATCACTATCCAACTCGACAGTATGTAACGGACTAGATATAGTACCTTCAACTGTGGACAAAGTAATATACTCGCCCAAAAATGTGTTGTCCTTATCTAACAATTCTTTTTCAAGTAAGATTGTTCGTTCAGCACCAGTATCTCGCAAAATCACTATAGATTGTTTCACATCACCATCGTGTGATGTAACCACATGACCAGAAGTCAGAAATGGTTCAAACCTTGGATTTCTTTTCTTAACCCTAGTTAACGCATCTTTAATTTGACATTTTGAATTCAAAGGTTCAGACAACTGAGATACAAAATTTGTGTGCCCAGAACGATTGCCACTTCCAAGATCATATTTCAATTTCCGGCAATCACGTCTAATGTGACCCATTCTTTTACAATAAAAACACTGGAGTGATCCCGAATTTTTCTGATCTTGAGATTTACCCATATCTCGCGGTGTATTATTATTCCTAACTGAACCATCTCTACTGCTTCCACTTTGTTTGAAAGTATAACTTTGTGACTTCGGTTTATTACTGAAATCAGGTTTACGGTTTGCTAAAACAAATTTATCAGCCATTATAGCTGCCTCAGCTAATGTACTTGGTTCAAGCACCTGTAAGTGAATTACCACTTCTGATGGCAAACCTCTCATAAACTCTTCTATAAGAATGAGTTCTTCTAATTTCCCACAATCATTATTCACAGACTTTGAACTACACCATTTCCGAAATAACCTTTCTTTTTCTTTGGCAAACTCTAAATAAGATTGTCCACCTGAAATCCTAAGATTTCGAAAATCTTGTTGGTACACCTCAGGCACCTTTTCATAAGCTCTTAAAATAGCAGCTTTAACTAAGTCATATGACGAAGAATCATCAACAGAAAGCGCTGCATAAGCCATTTGTGCTTTACCTTTCAAAGCAGATTGCAACAATAAACACCAATACCGTTTTGGCCATTCAGCTCCAAGAGCTATCTTTTCAAAACAATCAAAAAATTCATCAACTTGATTTTCATTAAAAATAGGAACCATCCTAATATATATCTTTGCGGATCAAACTTGCTATAGTTATCCAACTCTCTACTTTTAATATCCCTATCGAGAGATCTTTGTGTTGTCTCCCATTCTCTATGTTTTTCTCTATCTTCTCTCTCCAAATTTCTTTGTTCCCTCTCATACATTAATTGTTCTCTCTGAAAGTCCAACTTAAGTTTCAACATAGCTAAACTATCATTCATTATCAAGTTCAACACTACAACATAGCCCTACTTCATTATCAGGTTCAACACTACCAATTTCCCTACCAGTATACACCTTTGAATCTAACTGAATTTTACGTTCTGCCATATTTCTTAAGAAATCTATCACCAACGATTTTATTTCAGCTTTCTTCAAACCAATGTCCAACTCTAATCCTACGTGTTCAGCAATTTCTTTCAACCGTGCTACAGTTAAATAATTTATCTCAGTTTCATCTAAACTAGATATAAAATTATCAACTACTTGTTCTACTGACCATATGCTATCCATGTGAACTTGATTATGTAATTGTCAAAACGTGTGCTCAAAATAAAACTCTAACTAGTCAACTATTATCCTCTATTCTAATAATCAAAATAGATCAATTTGTAATCTCCTAATACCATCCAATGATATATATTACAAGAAAGATCCCGGACGAGCCCCCATTTGTGACCTTCCCGATCCACAATAACCACTAACTGGATTAAAAACTTTAATAGACCGCAGAAGTCACGTGTACCAAGATTGATAAATCCGAATTATCCAATCATGGTACTAAACAATTGCCATGTGTACAAGTTATCACATGCAATTAAATACAATTATTAGATATAGACTGTGTGATATTTAATATCACATTATTCAATGCAATAAACTAATTGCCCGATTAATAAATTGACTAAATAGCTAAAACATTGAGCACACACTTTCTTGACAAAATTACATAACAAGTAGCAAGTGTTTAAATGTTTTTATATAAAAAATATATGTTTAAATAAATAAAGTTTTCCCACAGAATTCTGGCATTTAAGTTATTAATTAATAGTCACCAAACGAAAATCAGTCCATCACGAAAAGTTTCAATGCACGACTGCCAAGGGCTGCTAAACAAGATGACCGGTCGCCGCTCCTTCATGCCTTGTTGACGTGGTAACTTCTGACGGTGCTGGACAGGAGATACTCTAACTTCGAGTTCTGAAGATTGTGCGTTGATTCCCAGTTTATATAGGCATCTGAAGACGTGTGCAACAGAATGCACTCCACAAGAACATCGTGCAGAACTCATAACTTACGATGTAAATTAATTCGCCGACCAATCAAATCATTCCAAAAACGAAAAGCCACCAGACAGGTGCTCCACGGATCACGGTCTGGCTATACGAACAGACAAAAACAAAATGTCAGCCACCTTGCCGAACACATGTCTGCTCTCCAGGTAAGTCATTATTTTATTATTTCAGCACGCCGTCGTTGTTTAAACACATGATAGGACATAATGAGATATGTCCGCCACAGTTATATTTTATTCTCTCCAGCCAGCGAAACACATAGTCTTCCATATTTTTACTTGAATTTTCACCCGACGATAAAAACGTCCATATTACATAACCCAAAGCCAGATTTAACTTAAAACCAGATTATCATAAGGTACGATTTTCTTTTTTTTAAATGAACAAAAGTACTTTAAAAAGTTTGTTTTGTTTAACACCACCACTGGAGCACATTGATTTATTAATCATCGGCTACTATCAAACATTTGGTAATATTTACAATCATAGCAAAGAAACCCGCTGCATTGTAAACACCAAGCCACAGAGAGGGTATCACATACCACGGCCTATGATATACCAGTAGTGGTACACTTGCTGGAACGAGAAATAATCCAATGTGCCCACCGTCGGGGATCGATCACAAACCGACCGCAATTAAGCAAGCGCTTTACCACTGGGCTACATCCCGCCCCACAAAAGTACTTCGATGCCTGAAAGATATGTCGGATGCTTCTTGTTATCTGGGGGCGGAACGTAGCCCAGTGGTAAAGCGCTTGCTTGATGTGCGGTCGGTTTAGGATCGATCTCCGTCGGTGTCCCCATTTGACTATTTCTCGTTCTAGCCAGTGCTCCACAACTGGTATATTGTTTGCTATGTACTTTGTAAAGTAGTGCATTCAGGGCCCCAACCCAGACACTAACATAACTTATTTCTGGGGCAATAAACTATTTATTTAAAAACAAAAAAGACCGTGGAAGGTGGATATAAAAATTCCTTGCTGCTAATCGAAAAGAGTAGCCCAGGAAGTGGCGACAGCGGGTTTCCCCTATATATATCTATATCTATATCTATATATACTCTTCAAAAAAAGAAACGCAAAAGGGTACAAATGGGTTATAACTCCGATTTTATGTTTCCTACCGGTTCATGCTTTGTGAATATAAGGTCATTGCATGTCCCAAACGCATTCCCACGGTTACATTCGATAAAACGCAGCTACTGTACAATAAAGTTCCAAAATGTGAATATTCGCAAAAACGCAGCCACGTGCAAACCATGTCACCACTGCACGTGCGTTGTCTGCACGTGCAACATGAACACCAACAGTATAAAAGTGCAGGGTGTTCGCTTGCCTGGCCTCTGTATCTGGCTGACAGTTGACAATCCAGGACATGCCACGTCTCAGTGAACCGCAGAGAAACAATGCCATCGGCCGACTAGACGCAGGCGAATCCAGAACGGCCGTTGCCAGGGCATTCCATGTGTCCCCAAGCACCATCTCCAGACTGTGGGGCCGTTACCAGCAACATGGATCAACACGTGACCTCCCTAGATCCGGTCGACCACGGGTCACTCCCCCGGGCAGGACCGCTACATCCGGGTACGCCACCTTCGGGAACGATTGACTACTGCCACCTCCACAGCCGCAGCAATACCAGGTTTGCGCAGGATATCCGACCAGACCGTACGGAACCGCCTACGTGAGGTAGGAATTCGTGCCAGACGTCCAGTTCGAGGTGTCATCTTAACACCACAACACCGTCGACTCCGACTGCAGTGGTGCCAGATTCATCGACAATGGCCTCAACTGCGATGGAGACAGGTGTGGTTCAGTGACGAGTCCCGATTTCTGCTCCGACGTCATGATGGAAGATGTCGCGTGTATAGGCGTCGTGGTGAACGTTATGCGGCAAACTGCGTGCAGGAAGTGGACAGATTCGGCGGGGGTAGTGTCATGGTGTGGGCAGCCATCTCACACACTGGCAGAACTGACCTGGTCCACGTGCAGGGCAACCTGAATGCACAGGGCTACATTGACCAGATCCTCCGGCCACACATCGTTCCAGTTATGGCCAACGCCAACGCAGTGTTCCAACATGACAACGCCAGGCCTCACACAGCACGTCTCACAACGGCTTTCCTACAGAACAACAACATTAATGTCCTTCCTTGGCCATCGATATCACCGGATTTGAACCCAATTGAGCATCTATGGGACGAGTTGGACCGACGCCTCCGACAGCGACAACCACAACCCCAGACCCTGCCCGAGCTGACAGCAGCCTTGCAGGCCGAGTGGGCCACCATCCCCCGGGACGTCATCCGTACTCTGGTTGCTTCAATGGGCAGGCGATGCCAGGCAGTTGTCAACACACGCGGAGGCCACACCCAGTATTGACTCCAGATGACCTTGACCTTGGTGGTGTGTCCTATCACTTACTCACAATGGACTAGAGTGAATTGTGAACAATCCTGCAACATTTGGTAATTATCGGACTCACCATTCAATAATTAAATCAATTCTCCAAATGTTACGACAATGTGGTTTTGCGTTTCTTCTTTTGAAGAGTATATATATATATATATATATATATATATATATATATCTGTTTGGTCCTTAACCATATGTCTAACGCCATATAATCGTAAATAAAATGTGCTGAATGTCTCGTTCAGTATAATATTTCCTTCCTTCCGTCCTTATTATTTGAAAAACTAGCAAGGGTAAGGTGTTGTAATAGATCGAGTCACCTCCATCCCTCCCCTTGTTGATAGTTTAGGGAAGGCTAGTGGGGATTGTATATAATACCTTAGCAATCGTCGACGAATAAATGGTAGCCAACTACAGTGTTTAAAATACACGTTTTCCTAAGTCTGATGTCACAGAGCTTAGTTGTGTTATTACTGAGTCCAGTTAAATGTTGTTAACCAAAGCAAATTTGTTTTATTTAACGACGCCACTAGAGTACATTGATTTTGTTTTATCTTATGATCGGCTAACATAGTCATACATAGTCATTCTGACATTTTTTGTTTAGGAAACCCGCTGTCGCCACATAGGCTACTCTTTTACGGAGCCAGCAAGGGATCTTTTAGTTGCGCTTCCCACAGGCAGCATAACACAAACCATGGCATTTGTTGAACCAGTTATGGATCACTGGTCGGTGCAAGTGGTTTGCACCTACCCATTGAGCCTTGCGGAACACTCACTCAGGGTTTGGAGTCGGTATCTAGATTAAAAATTAAATGCCTCGACTGGGATCCGAACCCAGTACCTACCAGTCTGGAGACCGATGGCTTTACCACTGTGCCACCGAGGCCGGTCACACCACAAGAGAGTACAGGGGAGGTTGGGTTCGCATAGAGGCGTTGGGTTTCATTGTGTAACTGGTTAACAACATACATGTTTAATGTCATGACTGGACTCGAGAATAATCAAACTAAAGCTCTGTGGCATTAGATTTAGGGATCGATAATCGACCGACCGCGCATCAAGCGAACGCTTTATCACTGGGGTATGTCCCACCCCAAAGAACATGAATTGGACGTAAGAACGGAAAATAAATGAAATGAGAATGACAGAAAATTAAACGTAGTACCTTGCTTTGAGTCCATGATCCGACCGCTGATTTCGGTGAAAACCAGTAACAGTTGTTTTCGTATTTCATAAAACCAGGCTGACATGTCTCAGCATCTGAAAGTAAAGTCCGAACCAAATTGCTAACAACTGCGATCAATTACTCCGCTACCTTTAATTGCCTTTACATTTCCCCCAAATGTTGTCCGGACACAAGTTGTGAAAAAATATAACAGTGACATAGATTCTATATACACATATGAGACTGTAACAATGTCACCAATATCGACTTTGTTGAGATCGCATAGGGCAAAGTGCATGCAGTTTTTTGCCGTCTGCCATTATACTTTTTATGGAATAGTCTTCAAGAGGGGTGAAAGCCTCCGAAGTATCTGAAATAATTAATATGAAATCAATGTGCTCTAGTGGTGTCTTTCAGCAAAACAAACTTTAAAAAAAATTAATATGATGTCAAAGACAATAAGAACATTAATGCTGATGTTGTATACTAAATGGTTACACAAGAAACGAAAACTATAAGGGAGGCCGTAGCTTTAAGGGTTAAAGGAACGGAAGGAAACATTACCTATAGATTGCCATACAAGTCAGTACAAGGAGCAAACTGACGAGATTTGCTGTTGCCTTCATGTTGATCAAACAGCGGTACGTTAGGAATGGTATTTTGCAGTGAACATCGAATAAGTAGTGAACACTGTTATAATGGAATATCAGGCACCGGTGTCAACGCCTTATATTTTAATAGAACAGAACATAAATGTATTACACTCACGCCGTTATGCAACGGAGTAAGAGGAAAATACATATTTTGATTTGACAAGATGTTTTACAGTTGGTTGAGGAGAACAACAACAACATGCTTTAAATAGTGTGAAATATATTGAATTGTACGCAATACAACAGGAAAAAACCATGTCAATAATGCACCCATCCATCCATCCATCCATCCATCCATCAATCAATTTATTCCGCCGAAGCTGAAATCAGCCATTGGTTGAAACATACAAAATACATTGCATGGCTATTAATACAATAGTCTAAATAAAATATCGTACTTAGTAAATTTTAAAAAGGAGAAAACAACAACAACAATATATATATATATATATATATATATATATATATATATATATATATATATATATATATATATATATATATATATATTTGTAAATCTACTTACTATGAAAATACACCGCATGAAGTAGAAATTAAATAATTAAATGGAAAAGGAGAACAAAGTTGTTGAGTACGGTTAATTTAATACATTCCATTTGCATTATTTCTAAAGGAGACATTAAAAAAGTTGATTTATAGTCAACTGTCTTTTAAAGTCTATGTATGTGACAGCCTGTATCTATATATATATATATACATATATATGTATATATATATATATATATATATATATATATATATATATATATATATATATATATATATAAAACATTAATGAATAATTAATAATAATGTTAGAAGTAATAATGTTGATAATATAGTAGTAGTAGAGGAGAAAACAAGAGCTATGGCAGTAAATGTTTTACGTTTTTGCATTGCATAATAAATACATTTTGATAATTCTAATATATTTTTAAATTCACATTAATGCTAATAAATTTGCAAACTTGTTATAGGAAGGCCAAGAACAATAATACTTCTTCAAGGATAATATCAAGATAGGAAGGACAAACAAGTAACAAGTGATATTCATCTTCAATCTTTTTTAAATTACAAAGATTGAATAAATAAATGAATGAATGAATGGATCAATCAATCAATCAATCAATGGATGTTTAACGACACCCCACCAAGAAAAATACATCGGCTATTGGGTGTCAAACTATGGTAAATGCAAACAGTAAGTGATACATTACAAATAGTGCATAGTCTTTGTTCTCTGGGTATATTGCTAAGTCTACCAGTTTCAATGTTGATATCCAACACACCACACCTTAAATTAAACAAAGCAATCCTATATTGTGTACAAAATATGTTATCTAGATATGCTTTATAACAGTAATCAGTTTTGAAAAAGCATGAAAACGTTGAGATGTTAGCAAACACAATTAGCATTAATTGATATCTAAGTCTCTGTTTATTTTTTTCTGTATGACGCCCTATAACCGTTGGACACTTGACATTTATAAACAACAAACAAGATGCAGTAAAAGCGCGGGATATATATGTATGTATGCATGTATGTATGTATGTGAAAGAACTCCCAAAACACTTTTCTTTTCGTAAATTTCAGTGTAAATAAAAAGGTTTCAGCGTGATATTGTTAAACAAAAAATATTTTAACTTTCTTTTCCATCGATACACTGGTTGTCTTCTGAAAATTATTGAGTTTTTTTTTTTTTTTTTTTTTTTTTTTTATCTGTGTACTATTAATGCACGTCATGCACGGATGACATTGTTGACGTTGTCATCAAACGTACGTTGTTGTTGACACCCGCTATTCATATTATAAAAAAAAAATATCACTTCTCATTCGATGGTCACCATAAAAAAAATGTTCCTAACGTACCACTCTTTAATCAACATAAAGACAACCGAAATGCTCGCCAGTTTGTTTCTCCTTTCCTTTTTTCTGCGTTGTTTCATTGTTCGTATTGGTCGTCTTTGTGTTGTTGTTTTTTGTGGCTTTTTGATTGATATTTTAGTTGTTGTTGTTTCTTTGTTTGTGTTTTTGTTTGTTTTTGTTCTCGGGTATATTTTTATTAACCATTTAGATTATACCATCACAATTAAAGCCACAACATTTGGTACATTTTAATTATGTAACCAATTAGAACCCATCTTCAACATTTAAGTTCAATTATTTGTTACATGTTAATTATTTATCAACTTAGAATACACCATCAACAATAAAGTTGAAGTCTTTGGTATGTTTTAATTATATAACTATTTATCCTGGCGAGCATAATACATTATTTGTATTCATAATGTATGATCATGACGATACCGAAACACACGAGGGTAATAATCTCTTCATCATATAATCTCAAGCTTAAAACAACGTGTTTTTTGTTTTGTTTTGTTGTTGTTGTTTTTGTTTGTTTTTTGTAAACTGTAAACACAACATTAATTCGCCAACTGTTACTCGATATTCCATTGACGTAACAATATTTGATTATGTGTATTTTTGAATGGAAATAGAAATGACGTCAAAGTTGAATGACGTCATGTTGGATATCCTTACCTAAAACTAAATTAGCACTTAACGTTGTGTTTTCTTCACTGGATAGTTGTCAGTGTAAAGTTGCTATTTAAATGTTTTGTTTGATAACTGTGAATGGATACATCAGTTATGGAGTGTCGTCGTAGTACGTTAGTTAAATGCTAATAAACGTAGTGCAGTCAACTCAATTAATATCCATCGAATTTGCAGATTCTGAAAGTGTGTGATTTGAAAAATATCACATATTCTGATTACACCGGACATGCTGTTTTTTATATGATTAGTGTATATATGATTAGAATATATAATAGTAATTATATGTTTTCTAATAATTAGTTTTATTATATACATAGCAATGAAATATATAGATCTACGTAAACCATAAAAGTGGACCCAAAATAATCCTGTCACGGGGTTCTAACGCCGTTACCGGCAACTACTCCCATCACTTAGTTCCCCGGTAACAGAATCAGAAGCCCGCAATGGATGTAACAGTATTTTTCCAAATATCCCCAACCCATACAAATAGATCTCCCTGTATCGGGTAGGTTTCTACCCGAGTGGCTTCGCTCTAGGGGTATTCAGGGAACAGGATCGTATATATATATTTATATTTACTATTTACCAACGTTAAATTCACTAGAACGACAACAACACAAGTTTAGTTTCAAATATGTATTATATAATACCAGGTACGTGTTACAGCACTTACATGGCCTGTTAAAACCGGTGTCACAACACCTCTAGGCTGAGCACCACACCTAAACTTAATCACTTGACAATTAGGGATATAGTTACCACTCACAGATAAATCATAACCCAACCTTAGAATAATTAATTATTATCCTGTCTTCTCTACATCAAATATTCAGAGGACCTACAATTTACCCGGTCATGATATTAGAAATACCACCTATAGAGATAATTAATTATTATCCTCAGTCTTCTCTACATCAAATATTCAGAGGACCTATAATTTACCAGGTCACGATATTAGGATTACCAGTTATAGATATTATAACCTCTATTTTCGGTAAGCGACGCCTATAGTTTATTTTAGTCGGTCTGACTTAGATTACCAGCTGTCCTTCCCCCACTAAGCAAAACAAGAATACACATAGTTATAATACTTGAATGCCACAACAAACTACCTTTCAGTTAATACAGAGCAGTAAACTATAGTTACCTATGTCCACTGGACTAATACAGTTCGCCCAGCAGACAACGTTTACATCGCCTCTCTGTACGTGCTTGCCACCCCAAGTCCCTATACACAACGAACTCTCAGCTTATATCCCCATGTTGGATTCTTGGCAGCTGGGTCCCATCTTTGGCAGTCATTAAATTATGTCCCCTTGTCTTGTTTCTTCGTATTTAAGATTGATGATTACTAATGCATCTGATCGTATTTGAAAAAAAGAAGAAGTAATTTAAATAACTGTACCTATAAAAAGGGATACGAAGTGCAATTACGATCAAATGTCTAAAACGAATTGAATACGAAGCTAAATAATGATGACACAATGTAGTGCCATTGAGTGTAAGTGTAAGAATTTAACGGCGTTCGATTCGGTGTTTTTTATTGTTTTTGTAGGAGTATTTTGGAAGATCGCTTTGTCAGGTATGTTTGCACAGCAGTATTATTAAATAAATGTTAAGAAAGATAATTTTTATTCAAATTTCTTTTTAAAAGTCTATGGTCAAGTCAATTTTCTGGAAAGGTTCCCTAGGAAAAAAATATATCATGGCGTTACGTTTTTTCTATAGGATAAGCGAAATATATTATCAAAAAGCGAAAGATATTGTCAAAAATTAGAAAAAATGTATATAATAAATAGACCATTTCATGGTGTGTTTTCCGAATACGATTTTTATGTCAAATCGTGATATGTGAAAACCATAGTTTCACTCACTGCTTCGCAATTTGTGAAAAATATGGTTTTCACACATCACGAGTTGACATAAAAATCGTATTCGAAAAAAAACCCATCCTTAATGTTGATAGTATATTGAACATAGTTAACTAATAAACGCATGCGCTAGACTTCATTCTTAATGTTGATAGTCTATTGAAAATAGTTAAATAATAAACGCATGCGCTAGACTTCATCCTTAATGTTGATAGTCTATTGAAAATAGTTAAATAATAAACGCATACGCTAGACTTCATCCTTAATGTTGATAGTTTATTGAAAATAGATAAATAATAAAGTTATCCTCCAGATTTCAACTTTAATACAGATGGTTTGTCCTAAATGGTCAAGTCGAAAATAATCCTGAACCTACAATATGTCGAACATGTTCTATTTGCATCATACGTGAAGAGAACACACCGATCACCTCTGGAACATGTATTAGAACAATCCACCAGACTCGAAACAACAACTTTCCAGAGGTCGCAAACATTCTCTATCACTGGAATACTGGAGACTTTTCGAAACAATTTGTGTTTCATGGGATAACTCCCGTTATGCAAATAGCCATCACTATTAAGCCAATTATAGCTTTACGTATAACTGTGCACAACATACTTTGTATTAAAATGTTGGCATTAGTGTCTATAATCATGGACTGATCAAAGGAAACCACACTCCGAGAAGTGTATTTAGTTTCGTGTCGTCTGTCTGTCGTGTGTCGTCTGTATACAACAATCGAGCTCGTCCAATTAATTGTATACATTCCTCAATGTTCCTATAATCGATATCTGTATTGGATAGCATAACCAATTGCGCCAAAGAACATAAACCTACAACACAGCTGATTATTAGTAAGATACAAAACAAGTGATCATTAATTGGTATTTTGCCCGTGACCAAAAAGGAAACTAAACAACAACAAAACAAAAACAACAACAACAGCAACAACAACAACAACAAAAAACAAAAACAAAAGAGAAACAGACAACACTAGAACTATATATTAACAACTGCCTCAACTGAAAAATAGTCATCCAGATTTTTATGACTACTTTTCTGTTTGTGTTTTATCCAGTATCAGTGTGGGTTTGATCATATTTACAAAACTGCGAACGGAGGAATGGATATTCTACAGATGAAACATCTGAAAGTGATTTATGTTTATCATGACCGTGTCTATGATTTAAGGATTGTCTGTTATTTCGTTTACGTTCATAGGTGTATAGAAAACAATTGATCCACAAAATCTGTGAATCGGCGAAGATGAACGTAAAAGAAATAACAGACAATACGTATGATCAAATTTGAATCATTCTTGCTAATAATAACATTAAAATTTCATACTTTATTTAGAATTAGTTTTGGTTCATGACCAATAACACTCAGTAAGTCAACTTGCCCATATAAATGACGTCATCAGATATGACGTTCCCTGACGACGTAACTTTTATTTCATCGAGAAATGAACAAACATCCGTTTCTACGTCTGGACCAATGGAATGCCATTATATTGTAATGAATGTTACGGACATTTAATTATTTGGATTTGGAAACCAGGTTTACTGAAATAAATAATGTACTTTTATTTCTATGTACATTGTGTAATACATGCATGTGTGCAAATTGTCTTTAAAATATATAGGGACCTGTTTTAGCATGTAATACTCATGTACATAAAATTATGTTTAGACAAATTTAAATAAAATTTTGAAAACATTCAAGCAAAAAAATTGCATATTCCCTATGCTCCGATTTTGGTAAACGTTTAGTATTTTATATAGTATTGGCTGTTTTTTGTATAACAATACTAAAGAAAATTATTTGCCAATTGTGTCCGGGTGTTCTACATATTAACTGGGCTATAACTGGAATAAAGCTATGTGATTTGGGTGTCGGTGTTTGTACATGTCGAAAGGACTATACAGAATGGTTGCCGCTAAAATACAACAGGAACAATCGTTAACAGTATTTGTGTTTGCTCGCAAACGAGTGTCAAACTATTTTTGACGTTTCTACTGTAACTTTGTATGTGAGAAAATATATATTCTGAGTGTCGTTCCCCATTCAGTGTTTTAATTTGTTAGTTACGTCCCACCAACTTTGAATACACTACTTACGTCCGGTTACTTATATTATATGTGCGTGTACCTTCCTTATGTTTTCGATTCGTGTTGCGGATTTTCCTATCAATAAATACAATACCTGCATTATTTCAAATTTAGCTGAGCTAGCTGTTTTCCTTTGCTATTGACTTAGTTTTATAATATACACAAATGGGGTGTACGATAGACGAGAGAAGATGCCAGCAGCTATATATTAATTTGTTTTTCAACAGGAAATGCAAAAGTGTAGCGCCCCTTTCTTACAATATAACACGAAAAAAGGTGGGTTTTTTTTAATGACACCACTTGATCATATTGATGTATTAATCATCGGTTATTGGATGAAAAACATTTGTAATTCTGACATATTATCTTTTATATGCACCATCCTACAGACAGGATAACACATACCACGGCCTGTGATATACCATTCGTGATACACCGGCTGGAACGAGAAATATCAAATGAAATCATCCACCTGCAAATTTCAGATGTGTTATATGAATTTCGAAAATCCGAACTCCATGAAACTCTGTTTCATCGAGCTCAACCGATCTCGTTCTACAATGAAACCCCTCTAAATCAGACACCATCGACCACGGCATTTGATATACTAGTCGTGGTGCACTGGCTGGAACGAGAAATAGGGTGGTTGGTTGGGTGGGGGATGGGGGTGGGTGGGGGCATGGCCCACATAAGAATGTCACTTTTTGTTGTTGTTTTTTTCAGAAGAAAATAGCATACACATCTCAGGGTTTAATTTGTATAGTGCTTCGTTCATTGTTTATAAAAAGTAGGACAACCTGATCATTTGGATATTGCACTATGTTCGCTGTCATGCAATCCGACCGGTGCCATAATGATTGATAACAGTGTAATCGTCCGGTTTTCAGAGGTATTATATACACTAAATAAATAGTTGGGACTGAATTATTCGCCCGGTGTTCAGTTTAGAGAGGTTTCCGGCTTAGAGAGGAAAACTTCAGTATTAAAAGATGCGTAAATCACGGGACCATGGGAAATGTCCGATTTTGAGAGAATTCCGGTTTATAGATTGTCCGGTCTTGAGGGTTTTTAATATATAAATAGAGGATATTCCCCGGGTGTCTTTTGATATCATAATTTATTATATAACATTTAGTGAAATATCTTAAAATATCAGTGGAAATTTCACTCTATAATGTGTTATAGTAACTGTAGAAAGTGTTATCTTCACTGTAAGAAAGCCGGAACTATGTTGCTGCTGGCAATTTGAAAATAATGAAGCCCAGGTGTGTTAGCAGCAGTAGCAGTGACAGTTTGGAATCGATTGCGCAAATGCGTGTTCATGATATAGCGGTCTTGACCACGCGTTGTAACACGCGGACGTCCACGACGTGGCACGTCGTTGGTGCTTCCTGTCGTTCGAAATCTTACGCGAAGATTTCGTATCGCTCGACTAGAACTCCCAACATCCCTTGAAACGTCAAGCATGCCAATCGCCCGTTCGCGTTAATTAGTGGGTATTCTTGGCATACTAAAAATGCTACAATGTAAAAAACGTTATATTTTTTTACAAATTGTGAAGCGTTTTCGTTCACTTGACAACAATGTCAGTAAGACAAGTAAAACAAATTAACCGAATACTACACGGGACATGTCGAACCATGCATGCACGTGCAAATTGAATTTCACGTTCTCGACGATTAACAGTGCAAAAATAATTGATAAAATTCATGAATCCTGAGAATACAGCTCAAGGCTAATACTACCTATATAATTTCATTACAGAATGTATTCTTTAACACAACACATACTATATGTACAAATCGGAAGTTTCTTTTTTTGTTCAGTAATATATATATACAAATGGGTTATAACTCCGATTTTATGTTTCCTACCGGTTCATGCTTTGTGAATATGAGGTCAATGCATGTCCCAAACACATTCCCACGGTTACATTCGATAAAACGCAGCTACTGTACAATAAAGTTCCAAAATGTGAATATTCGCAAAAACGCAGCCACGTGCAAACCATGTCACCACTGCACGTGCGTTGTCTGCACGTGCAACATGAACACCGACAGTATAAAAGTGCAGGGTGTTCGCTTGCCTGGCCTCTGTATCTGGCCGACAGTTGACAATCCAGGACATGCCACGTCTCAGTGAACTGCAGAGAAACAATGCCATCGGCCGACTAGACGCAGGCGAATCCAGAACGGCCGTTGCCAGGGCATTCCATGTGTCCCCAAGCACCATCTCCAGACTGTGGGACCGTTACCAGCAACATGGATCAACACGTGACCTCCCTAGATCCGGTCGACCACGGGTCACTACCCCCGGGCAGGACCGCTACATCCGGGTACGCCACCTTCGGGAACGATTGACTACTGCCACCTCCACAGCCGCAGCAATACCAGTTTTGCGCAGGACATCCGACCAGACCGCACGGAACCGCCTACGTGAGGTAGGAATTCGTGCCAGACGTCCAGTTCGAGGTGTCATCTTAACACCACAACACCGTCGACTCCGACTGCAGTGGTGCCAGATTCATCGACAATGGCCTCAACTGCGATGGTGACAGGTGTGGTTCAGTGACGAGTCCCGATTTCTGCTCCGACGTCATGATGGAAGATGTCGCGTGTATAGGCGTCGTGGTGAACGTTATGCGGCAAACTGCGTGCAGGAAGTGGACAGATTCGGCGGGGGTAGTGTCATGGTGTGGGCAGCCATCTCACACACTGGCAGAACTGACCTGGTCCACGTGCAGGGCAACCTGAATGCACAGGGCTACATTGACCAGATCCTCCGGCCACACATCGTTCCAGTTATGGCCAACGCCAACGCAGTGTTCCAACATGACAACGCCAGGCCTCCTCACACAGCACGTCTCACAACGGCTTTCCTACAGAACAACAACATTAATGTCCTTCCTTGGCCATCGATATCACCGGATTTGAACCCAATTGAGCATCTATGGGACGAGTTGGACCGACGCCTCCGACAGCGACAACCACAGCCCCAGACCCTGCCCGTGCTGGCAGCAGCCTTGCAGGCCGAGTGGGCCACCATCCCCCGGGACGTCATCCGTACTCTGGTTGCTTCAATGGGCAGGCGGCGCCAGGCAGTTGTCAACACACGCAGAGGCCACACCCGGTATTGACTCCAGATGACCTTGACCTTGGTGGTGTGTCCTATCACTTACTCACAATGGACTAGAGTGAATTGTGAACAATCCTGCAACATTTGGTAATTATCGGACTCACCATTCAATAATTAAATCAATTCTCCAAATGTTACGACAATGTGGTTTTGCGTTTCTTCTTTTGAAGAGTATATATATATATATATATATATATATATATATATATATATATATATATATATATATATATATATATATATATATATATAAATACAGGATTCGTAAACATTTCACCTACAAACAATGAAAATATACGTATATATGTACAGGTTTGTTTATTGTAGAAAGATTCGTAAACATTTCACCTACAATGAAAATAATTTAATCGTACGCTGAAAAATAGTCCAACTTATGTAACGACATAAAAATACAACAACTTAAAATATAAAGTTAAACGTATTAATGTATTAATGATACAACCTGAAATCGCAAACAGAATTTTGAAAACCATGAGTTAAAAATCAAATGGTCGTAAAACATTAGTTATGACGTCACGTGTATGTAGAAATCGTCTAGCCCTCGGGTCGCACAAATTTATCTAGCCCCGTGGAAAAGCTGGATAGCCCTGCCCATTCTATCCGAAATTTAAATTACACAACTATCCCATTGTTGTCCGTAACGTCACGGAACCCCAGTGACCCCGTCCTCTGGATCTGCGAAGAAACACAACAGAAACACACTGCAAACCCTGACTATGACGACGGCTGTGGTCATGATCAAGAAAGAGGACCATGCCGATTAGATTGAGCATCAGACCAGCGACCCCGACAATCAGTTGCAGGGATTTATCTCAGTCGTTTGAGTGCTCACTTGAGGTTCTTGCACCGCAGGATCGAACCACCTCAGTGAATCCATTCAACTGATTGGGTTTTTCTCGATCCAACTAGTGCACCACAACTGGTCAAAGACCGTGGTATGTGCTTTCCTGTCTGTGCATATAAAAGATCCCTTGCCGCATTAAGAAAAATGTAACGGGCTTCCTGTGTTGACTACGAATACGAATTACCAAATGTTTGACATCCAGTAGCCGATGCTTAATTAATCGATGTGCTCTAGTGGTGTCTTTAAACAAAACAAACTAAGTTACTTTTCCACAAGGTGTAATTATTACTGTTTTCATGGGAAAAGAAGACAGGCAGTCCCGGACTCCCATGGAAGGCCAAGGCGGGAGGTAGTCCAGTGGTAAAGCATTCGCTAGATGCGCGGTCGGTCTGGGATTGATTCCCGTCGGTGGGCCCACTGGGCTGTTTCTCGCTCCAGCCAGTGCACCACAACTTGTATATCAAAGGCCGTGGTATGTGTTATCCTGTCTGTGAGATGGTGTATATAAAATATCTCTTGCTGCTAATCGAAAAATGTAGGCCTTGGAGTGGCGATAGCGGGTTCCTCACTCAATATGCGTGGTTCTTAACCATATGTTCGACGCCATATAACCGTAAATAAAATGTGTTGAGTGCGTCGTTAAATAAAATATTTCTTCCTTCCTTCCCACGGAGTCTACACAACACATTGACCGTTATGACTTTGAGCTTTTACTTTTTAAATGTCACGTCATGAACTGTGAATTTGTGTGTTTTAGTTAAGGATTGTCTGTTATTTCTTTTACGTTTATCGGGGTATGAACAAAAAAAGCTATCTGCAGTCGGCGAAGCCGTTCTCTCATAAGTTCGGTGATGATTTTGTTTTCATACCCAGATGAACGTAAAAGAAATAACAGACAATACAGACAACTTGTCCATATAAAATGACGTAATCAGATATGACATTCTCTGATGATGTAATTTTTACGTTCATTGAGAAACGAACAAACTCCCGCTGCAACGTCTGGACCCATGAGATGTGGTTATAATGCAATGAATGTAACGAAAATGTAATTAGTAGTAAGTAAAAGTCTTCTTGTTTTCAATCTGCTGTTATCTAAAAACACAACAGTCCATTGGCTAGGCAGTGAGAAGTGATTTGTTAGAGATATTAAATTCCCTTTTGTTTCTTAGGATAATTTACACCCACTTGGTTCCACGATCAAAATGTTTAATGTTTGTTTTTGTTTAACGACACCACTAGAGCACACTGGATATGAAACATTTAGTAAGTTTTGACAAGTAGTCCACTAGCAGCAAGATGTATTTTATATGAAATATCCCACATACTTGAC
>NC_054703.1:22724540-22757960 GCF_016097555.1 Gigantopelta aegis | reverse complement strand
AAATGCGCAAAACGCAATTTGTTGTCGTCCCTGCTAACAATAACATAGCGAACAGTGAACCATGGCATTTTTTGGTATTGGTAGGGATCCGCGGTTTTTGGTACGAACTTGAGGACTATTTCTTAAAAAGGAAAGATAACTCAGGAGAAATTGGCCGAGTCGAAACATCCGTTTCGATCACGAACCAAAAATATGTTCAATCCGTGGGCGTTCGCCATCGCAAACTGCTTCATTTATTGGAAATACTGCCTATGTTCCGTAAATAATAGTAAATAACGGCGATCGTGCTTCATTTATTATATGTTCACAACATACGTGCAGCGTTAGTTGCAACCTGAGGCACTCTTATATTTACGTCCAACTTTACACGTAACTTACGTTTTCGTTGTTTCGTGAATAGCTCTTCAGTCGTAGATTTACGTTTACGTGTAAAACTAGGCTTACGATATTTTGTGAATATGGGTCCTGAGGGGAACATAGAGCTGAGGAACCCTCACCCTAACCCTGAGGGAACACAGAGCTGAGGAACCCTGATCCTAATCCTGAGGGAACATAGAACTGAGGAACCCTCATCCTAACCCTCAGGGAACATAGAGCTGAGCGAACATAGGGCTGACCCCTACAGAAGCAGGGCTAGTAGATTTTTAACCCATACACACACACACACACACACACACACACTATTGCCGACCTTTCACGTGGAAGTGCGGCAGTTGTCAATATGTAGTGCTATTTTTTTTATTTTTTTTTTCCTGTCTTTTTGGATGGTTGTTATTTTGTTTGTCGTTGGGGTTTTTGTCGTGGGGTTTTTTTTTTTATTTCTCTTGGATGGAGTGGGGATGGGTGCTTATTTTTTAGGTCTTGGGCAAAACATCAAGTACTGATCACTTGATTTGTAATTTTTCTATTAACAACAGTATTCTTCTTCGTTTACGTTCTGGTTGTGCCTTTCCTTACAAGGCACGGGGGAGCACGGGGTGTGGGGCAAGAACTTGTGCTTTGTGCCCTCCCCGATCTCAGTCACCCCCCCCCCCCCACGACCCTCCCATGTCACTTGCTTAAGCCGTGCCTGTGTTAGTTAATTACATAAACTAATTACATTATTGCTTATCAGAAAACACCGACACATTATACAATTAACTGAATGCTGCATTTCCAACTTTAGAATTTTGCGCATTCCTCCCCAGCGATACAGTTTGACTGTGTGTTACAGATTTGTCAAGTGACACCGAACCAACACAAATACACGTTCTCGGATTGTGGTTTTGCTGTGACCAAATTATGTGATCAATGACACTAGCGACAGCTATTGCAAATAATACTTTAATGCAAATTTATGTTTTGCACAGTTGTTAGACATCACGTTCTAATCAAATTAATCGTGGAGCTACTATTTCCGCAGCCAGGAACAAATTCAATTGAAACAAAATTGTTCGAACGAATGCTCCAGTATTCCGTGACAGCAGAATTCTTGCGACCTGGGCGTACAAGGGTGTGGTTCCAATGTCAGCTGGTTTGTTCTCGAACTGGTCAAGTGACGATCCCGGCTTGTTTTCTCTTCACGGTATGATGAAAAGTGAATATGTTATACACATGTAACGTTAGAACGGAGGTTGGAGCTGCGCATGGATATGTCTCGCTGGTGAACTTATCTCTTTGCTTCTACGTTGATTTTTCTTTTTACTTCTTATTTTTTTAAAGAGACTGTCGCGAGTTTCCTACCATTTTAAAATGTTTCTGAATAATAAAATCTTTTTTAAAGACTAAAAATTACATTCTAAATATAGTTTCTTCTTTAGGATTATCAGTGTCTGCAACTTCCGGTGGATTTGGAAGTCATAATGTTTATAAGTAGCCCAAACTGGATTGTTGGTTTGATTTTTGTTTTAACGACACCACTAGAATCACATTGGGTTTATTAATCATTGGCTATTGGGTGTCATTTTTGGACAATCATAGAAAGGAAACCCGCTACATTTTTTTCATTAGTAGCTAGGGATATTTTATATGCTCCATCCCAGAGACAGGATAGCCACACACACGGCCTTTGATATACCATGTCTTGGTGCATTGGGTGGAAAGAGAAACAGTCCAATGGGTCCACTGACGGGGATCGATCCTAGAGCGACCACGCATCAGACGGACGCGTTACACAGGGCTACGTCCCGCCCGTTGAATTGATTGCATTGGGTCTCCTAATAATTTTGTACGTACGAACAAATATACATATATATATATATATATATATTAGGGGTGCAACGATACGGTCAAAACCGTATTGCGATATATTGCGATATAAGAAACTGTATTGCAATATGTATTGCAATATAGTTGATATTATTTAAATTTAATATTTATGGGTTGTTTTTGTAATGAAAACAGAAGCCATAACTTTTTAATGATCTTTATTAGTTTCAGCTGTCAGGCTAAATATTTTAGGCCATATTTTTATTTTTTAACACAATACTAGTCTACTAGAACACCGGTGTGACGGTGTCAAACTATTTATAAATTGTCACATTCGGAAATCCTTACTATCGGGCTTTTCCGGGGTTATTAGCCGAGGTATTTTGAACGATCGGCCGAAATATTTTGAACGATCGGCCGAAGTATTCAGAGTTCAGTGAAAAACAGCGAAGTGTGATTCTCATTTGTTGGTTTATTTCTTTGAAGATGATAGCCGTAGCCGTATTCCAACGTAAATGAACAATGAATGATAATGTGTAAGTAACAAAACATTTATTTGTAATTATTGTTAATTGTTTATTTTCATTGGACTTTTAACACGTTTTGTTTAGAAGTTAGAACCAAGTATAACCGACCTATCACTTCGTATGCCAACAAGTAAGCCGACTACGCTTGACGTGATTGTTACATTTTCTGTCATCACCAATTAATAAAATGATGTGGTTTTTGTTTGTTTGTTTGTTTGCCTATTTCAAGTCAAATAAGATACAAGGAACAAAAATAGCGTATACAAATCGCGATACGCAAAACTGTACCGCGGTTTGTATCGAGCTGATCAATTATCGCGGTGTACCGGTATACCGGTTTATCGTTGCAGCACTAATATATATAGAGGTTATTACCAGTGTTTTTCGGTATCGTCAGTATCATATGTTAGGAGGCTCGCATAATACATTATTTGTATTACTAATATATGATATTGATGATACCGAAATGCACGAGGGTAATAATCTCTTTATCATATAATCTCAAGCTTAATACAACGTGTTTTTGTAAACTGTACACGCAACTATAATTCCAGTCCGCCATTACTAGATATTCAAATGACGTAAGAATATGTGGCGCAGTGTATTTTTGAATGGAAATGACGTCAAACTCGAATGACGTCATTTTGGATGTCCTTACATCAAAATAAAGTTGGGGGGGGGGGGGGGGGTTGCCTCTTAGTGCTGTAACAAAACCTCAATTCGAATAAAAATGATAGAGATATTCGGACAAAATGAGCTAACCTGAGACCTTTTTACCATGTATTTCCATCATTCTACCCACAAAATTAGTTGTAATCCATGGACAAATGCGTAGTGATTCATTTGCAACCCTATATAACTGTTTGGTAGTAATGATAATATGAATAAATGTTGTTATACAGATTCGGGCATTTTCGTTTAACTCGGGAGAAAACAATCCTGACCCCATATAAAAATGGGAGCCTGTACGCCTATGGTAATTTTAATCATAAAGACATCTCTATTAGTTGACAACATCTTAACAATGGAAACAAACTCGGGACAGTCACTTTAAATCCATCCTCTCGATTCGTTTTCGGTATTTCATTTTCCAGGTGTAATATATATTGTTTTCTGTTTTCTGTTTATTTTTGTCTCTTGTGTTTATTTGATTGTTCATTCTTGATAGATGTTTTGTAGATTTTTTGTTGATTTTTGTTTGAGGAAAGTTGGTAGAGCGTAGACCTGTAGTAAAGCATTTGTTTGATGTGGGGTCGGTCTAGAATCATACTAGTTTCTGGCATGATTCTTTTCAGGGATATGTTTTAGTTAAAATAAACCATGTGCATTAAAGTTGAACTCTGGAGGATAAGATTATTATTTAAGCATTTAGAATAATAGTTTCTAGCACAAGTATATTTGTAGACACGAGTCTCAAGAAAATCAGTCTATCAACCATTCAGAATATATCATCAATATTAACGCTAAATTATGGAGTATCCGATTATTATACTCTGTCAAAAAAGAAACGCATAGGCGAAATATTCATGGAATTATCTCTTGAATACAAAATGGCATAATTTCTTTATTTATGATCGTATCACATTTGACATGAGTATGTGACAATGTTCTTGCTATGGACTGACGGCAGTGGAGGCGTTTTCGTCTCCAAACAACGTCGCACGAGGGCGCTGAAATCAGTACCTAGTGCGGCCACCAGCAGCAGCAATCACTGCGAGACATCTCCTTGGCATAGACTGAATGAGTCGGAATCCGGGCACGTGGAATCCTAGCCCATTTTTCCTGCAGTGCATGTGACAGTTGTGGAAGCGTCTCATGCTCTGGGTCACGCTAGTAGTATATTTTGTACGTAGCGGGGACAACAATGGAAATACAATGGAGTCGCCTCCAATACAATGGATATGCACCTCCAGAACAATGGGTCCCCAATCCGCAACAATGGATGTGCACCTATTGTCTTTCCGGTTCAGTGGAGCGTATAATTGTTTTTTTCCGGTTCAGTGGAGCGGATAATGGGGTTTTCCGGTTCAGTGGAGCGAATAATGGATTTTTGAACAAAAGAAGTACACCTATTGTGCTGAGTGGATAACTGGCATTTTTTCAAATTTTGGGCGGGAACGTGCGCGTTTTCAATGGGAACTAAAGTGGTGTTATTTATAGATATTTTGAGTCAGTCTTTTGTGTTGGCTAGGGTTTTTAGTTGTGACAAGGGTGATGGATGCAAAGACCTTTGTCTAAATATACTTTGAAAGGTTTATTGTTAGCAATTATGAAATAATATTTTTTGAAAAGAAAACCAGTTGAAACCGGTTTATTTATTTGTTATTATTATTATTATTAACCAATCACAACCAGTCGTTTTAAACAATGCATTTGAATATATGTTATAACATAAAAGAGAAGTGAAATTATTTATTATTTGTAACGATTGCGTTCAAAGATGAAGTACAACGACAAGAAACAGGCTGTTTACTTCAGCTGGAAATATGTTTTACGATCAGAATACCGTTTTAATGAATCAATAGTGAAAAAATCAACTTGTTGGTTTAAGAGTCGTACTGAATGTGAGATGGAACGATCCTTCTGCCATTTGACTAGCAGTACCAAGCTAATAATAGTCACGAAAATACGACCAACTCGTGTGCTCGTGGATGAAGTAGATACAGTTGATAACAGAAAATGCTTGGACAATTTGTTAACTCTGAGTTATGTCTTTGAAGTGTGTAAACTGGTTCAGCGATTCTGTAAAGCAATGTGTATGGGATGCATGTTCCACGAGGAGAAAACTCACACCTGTAAAACACTGAATCACGAGGATATGCTCGAACGCTATTACACAACTGCATGGGTTCAACTGAACGAAGATGTAGTTGCTGACAGGTGGTTACGTCTTGTTTATGCAGATCCAGTTTTATTAAACACTCCAGGATTTGTTTTGTGTCAGTATCAATGCAAAGACTATTTGGATATGAACGTTAAAACTGTAGAGTGGATGAACATTTTAAAAGAACAAGTACTTAAAATACTACGTTTAGAAGATCGTATGCGAGTATAAATTAATGACACAGAATACATTAGTTCAGTCATGTCATCCAGAGTGAACCCTAACACTGAAAATAATGAACGTAACAAGAAAGGACTTGAAAAATATTATACAAAACCGAGAGACGCTGGAGCTTTCTACGGACCAAAGAAGTTTCACGACGGTCTTAAGAGACGTGGTTTACAAACGTACAAGTTAAAAGCGGTAACACAGTGGTTGAACGACGAAGATGCGTACAGTCTTCACAAACCAGTGAACCGTTCATTCAAGCGTCTCCGAGTACGGGTTAACAAAAAATATGAGATATTTGACATGGATTTAATGGACGTCAGCCGCCATTCAAAAGTCAACGATGGAGTTAGGTACTTGCTTATAGCTATTGACATTCTTTCGAGATACCTGTGGGCCATACCCCTTGTAAACAAGAAACCGGAGACGGTGTTAGAAGGATTCAAAACAATTTTAAAAGACAAACGTATACCCAAGAAAGTTCGGGTAGACAAAGGAACAGAGTTCGCAGGTGTATTCAAGCAGTTTCTATCAAAAGAAAACATTAAACTGATTGTCACGCAGAATGAAGATATCAAAAGTAACTTCGCAGAACGAATAATTAGGACGCTTCGGGGCCTTATCGCGCGTTTTACGACTTACAACAATACACACAAATACATAGAAGTTTTAGCAGATCTAGTACACAATTATAACAATACAGTTCACTCGTCCTTGGGACTGTGGGCACCGGTTGATGTAAATAAAGCGAACGGAATTAAAGTTTGGAGTCATCTGTACGTCGAACCCATGGTTAAGAAACTTAAAGTAAAGAAACCATTAGCAAATTTTTTATTTAAAGTGGGTGATTTAACGAGAATCAGCTATTTGCGTAAATCATTCACAAAGGAGCAGGACTTGAGGTGGACAGAAGAGTTGTTTAAAATACATTCTAGAAGTAGACGACAAAGTATTCCAGTGTACAGACTGAGAGATTTTCACGACGAAGTGCTGAAAGGTATATTTTATACGGCCGAACTTCAGAAAGTAAATAAAAATCAAGACATTCTGTGGAAAATCGAAAAAGTGTTAAAAAAGAAGAAGGAGAAGGGGAAAGTGTACTATTTGGTTCGGTGGTTAGGCTGGCCACCTAGCTTCGATCCGTACGTAGAAGAAGGAGAACTGAAAACTGCGTGAAGCATGGAGAAGTACGTTATTATGAAGAGCACGGATTCTAAATCAGTATTTCCTGACAACCACCACTATCACTTTCGCGTAAAGTTAAACCAGAGACTAACGTTTGAAGGTGTGTGGATAGTGTCTCTCGTGGACTTGAACTTTGGGGAAATTGATCTTCATGGTATGAACGATTTACAAGTGGACGTGTTGTGTAATCTATGTGATAGCAGTTTAGTAGGTGATGGGTTCGTACCACTGCTGAGACGTGTGGATTTACGAGACGGTCCACGTTACGAGTTTAACTCACTGTGGAACATACCAGTGGTAGTGAAGGACAGTGCTCATGTCGAAATACGTATAAAAGCAGTATCAGCCGTTCCGGTTTCATGTATCAAAGAGAGCACGAGTGTGACACTACTATTACGACATTATCCGTTTTTAGAGTAAATTACCATGGATCGAAAACTTTACGTTCCTGATGTAAATAAATGGTTAAAGTATTTTGATAAACGTACAAATAATGTTGTGCAGTCAAATAAGCAGGTTGGATCTGGAGTTGGGAATTACAAGCACAAGTGGTTTTCTTATATGATTCCAATGATTCCGAGACATGTAAACAGTGACGTGTACAACAAGAACAAACCTAAAATAGAAGTGACGTCACAAACACAAGATGTGGTAGAAAGGGCCGAAGCTGAACAGGAACGTACCAGGGCAATAAAACATAAATCTGGTGATCGAATTGTCAGAAGCAAAAAAGTCAGACGCATGACAGTACAGAAAAAACGAGCTCCCGCATCGAAGTACAAATCAGCTGTTAGTGAAAAAGATATATTTGTATAAACGTAAACAACAACAAACAATATGTCACTCCTTACAGACAAAGACTTTGTGGAAGGTTTACCCAGTGCTTTGGATCTGTTTACTATGCCCCCATACCAAACGAGTGTGTTTCAACATTACTACGTAGATGTTAGACCTGTTAGAGTTACGTGTGGGACAGTGTGTACCAGTCGCAGTGTCCAAACAAACTGATCGTTGGTTTTGTCGACGGTGACGGAGTGAGTGGATCATACACAAAGAACCCGTTTAACTTCCAGAGTTCATTCGTGAAAACGGTGGGCTTATATTTGGATGGTGTCAGTGTATCCGGTCGACCAGTCGAAGCAGATGACGTCAGTGCCTACGTGAATTTGTTTGAAGGTGTTAATAGCTGGAACCTGAATTGTGGAAATTATATTGAAAGAACTGAATTTTCTTTGGGAAATGGTCTGTTTGTGTTCAACCTTGAACCCGTTTTCGTTGACTCTGATTATTTAAGTTTATTAAAAAACGGTAACTTAAGGTTAGAAGTGCAGTTTAAATCTGCATTAACAAAGACAGTGAGTTGTATAGTGTATGGTGAATTCCCCAGCTTGATTGAAATTGATCAAACCAGGAACGTGTATGTCAAATAAAGAATATCATAAATGGAAAGCAGATTCAGTGTGCGATTGACAGTGACTCAGATTTACGTTCACGCATTGTAGGTGTTTACAAGAGCGACACACTACCACGAGTAAGCCAACGTGGGAGGTGGGGCTGTATTGTAAACACATACCTATCTCACTTCCCAGGCACACACTGGGTTGCGTTTTATTTTCACAACAATAAAGCAGAGTTTTTCGACAGTTTTGGTAAACCACCTGCATATTATAATCCAATGTTTGTAGATTTTTTAAAGAGACATTCTTCATCTTACGTGTACAATAACAAATCCGTTCAAACTGCGAACGCTAAAACGTGTGGATTCTATTGTTTGTATTACTTGTTACAAAAATGTAAAACTGACCTGATGATGAGCGATATTGTGAATCAGTTTAGTAAAGATACATTACAGAATGATGTATTCGTGTATAACTTTATATGTAAATATTTTAGATATTGTAGCCCGCCTTGTATGTCCTGCTCATACTAATATGTTAAGTATTGTACACAATCATGTATCCACATGATTGTGGGGAGACAGAAAACTATAAAAGGTGGTGGGGTAAAACAATTGTGAGCGGGTTAGTGGCAGTCGTGCTGTTGGTGGGGGTAGTAATAGTAGCAGTAGTTGTAGTAGTATATGTACATGTACTATTATCCTGTTCAATTATTTAGAACGTAACGTTATTTAAAGCATTATTGTTATAACTATTTTCATGGTGTGTAGGTGGAGTGGGCTGCCTTCGTTGTATTTCTGATGGGCAATCTAAAACATTGGGTTTAAGTCTCTCATTCTCGTGAGTTGATGGTCGCAAGTCTATAGTAAGATTCCCATAAGGTCTCTGAACAGCAGTCTCATAAACCGACATAAAACGATCACTGTTATTTGGATAGATTCTTCTCGCAAACAAGTTTACTTGATGTCTATCAATGGGCGAATTAAACAAGGTCACGTAGTGAGAGTTGAGAGCAATGTCACGTGACTCCTTGCCTCTTGGAAACAGGTTTTGTAACAGCAGGAAGTTAGCTACATTCTTGTGATGCGAAGTTCTTGTAAATAACTGAGAAATACGTTTATCATCTTTGGCCTCGGTCATGTGATCATCCAGAATTAAAACATTGTTGTTGCGTGCATCAAAGAAGTTGTCGTCCTGTAGGTTGTAGGGGATACCTTTCACAAACTGGACTTGGGGCATTGTTTCATGAATAGCATTGTAAAGTGGCTGCCACTCAGTGTAACACCAAATGATGTTGTTAGGTTTAGATTTGATGAGTCCTTTCTGGAGTATGTGGTACATAAACATAGTTTTCCCACATCCACTCGGACCCACTAAAACAGCATTAGATGGTATAGTAAATTTGAAAGGCTCTCCGTATTGTTCAGCTTGTAATCCCAAGGTTGCTGATTGTATCACTGGCCTTTGAGAAGGAGGAGGAGGAGGAGGAGGAGGAGTATATGGGGAGAACTGAGGAGGAGGAGGAGGAGGAGGAGGAGGGAGGGTGTTTGGTCGATGCATCTGTCTCTGGTGCCTTTGCATGTTGTCATATCTGGAAAAAGTGTCCCCACACTCAGGGCATGATGTTGACCCCATCATGGATTTTATTCAGGTGACGTTTCTATCAACGCCTTGGCCTGTTTGAGTGATGCTTGAATCAATACAGCCGTCTTCGTTTTATAGTTCCATCCTTAAGAAGGGAAAAATAACTCACAGTTTCGTTAATCAAGTCTGTGATAATTTCCAACGTACGCAGATCGACTTACTATAAAATAGTACGGTCCTCCCCAACAATCTGGAATGTCAACACCACGAGCTATAACACGTTTGAGTGAGTCGACAGCTTCAGACTTGCTTTTATACCACTGGGAATCCTCCGATATCACTCTCTCTGGTTCACGTCGTGGGTGTGCCACAATGATCCACGAATACTGTTTGCTCATCTCGAATGCATTTACTCAAATGAAGATTACTATATGCAAGAGGAAGCTTTATACTAGCTGCTTGGTGAAATAAAACCGATAAGGTAGGCTACATTCAAACGCGTTCGTTGAACTGCGCGATTGCGATTGGCTAAAACGACTGGAACCGGTTTGGGGCGGTTTTCGTCAACAAAAGACGTGTTGCAACACATTTATAAATAAATCCAGCGAAAAACCCACTTCGATGACGTCACAGCGCACTTTCGGATCGACCCCATCGCACTTGTCACAACGGCGTTTAAAAATACCTGTTAAAACCCCCTTTCAATAGAAGGCGTTGTTTTCCCGCCAAAAGTTATCCTTCCAGGCAAAATTTGAAAAATTGCCAGTCATCCTCTCAACACAATAGGTGCACTTCTTTTGTTAAAAAATCCATTATACGCTCCACTGAACCGGAAAACCCCATTATCCGCTCCACTGAACCGGAAAACCCCCAATTATACGCTCCACTGAACCGTAAAAGACAATAAGTGCACATCCATTGTTGCGGATTGGGGACCCATTGTTCCGGAGGTGCATATCCATTGTATTGGAGGTGACTCCATTGTATTTCCTTTGTTGTCTCCGCTACGTACAAAATATACTACTCACGCTGGCGTTCACGTCTGTCCAGTTCGTCCCATAGATGTTCAATGGGGTTGAGATCTGGCGATCTTGATAGCCATGGCAGCACATTAATGGCAGCACATTCTGTAGGAAATCCATTGTTGCACGTGCCTTATGCGACCTGACATTGTTCTGCTGAAAGAGTTCTCTCTGTCAATCCAAAATGGGAAGCAAGTGACGGCGAAGAATTTCTTCCCGGTAGCGTACAGCTGTCAGGTTGCCTTGTACGAACACAAGTTCACTTCTGCCGGTGTATGAGATAGCTCCCCACATCATGACTCTCCCTCCACCGAATGTGTCAACTTGGGCGACACAGTTGTTGGCAAAACGTTCATTGTGGCGTTTGTAAACATGTTGTCGTCCATCACGTCGCTCTAGAAGGAAACGTGACTCGTCGCTGAACCATACTCGCCGCCAGTTTCCCAAGTTCCACCGCTGTACATTCGTGCACCAGCGAACACGTAAATGTCGATGTTGACGTCGCAGGACGGGGCCAACATACGGTCTCCTAGCCCGTAAACCAGCTTCACGAAGTCGGTTCTGAATGGTTTGTGCAGACACCTTTCTCAAACCAGGTATACGTCCAGCAGTGTTCGTTGCTGTGGCAGTTCGGTGAAGCAAGTGCAGAACCCGGATGTAGCAGTCTTGTGCTGCAGTTATTGTGCGAGGTCTTCGACTTCTGGGCCGGTCTTCAGCTGATTGAAACTGCTGGTACCTGTCCCAGAGACGTGAAATGGTGCTCTGATGGGCGTTCATGTGGCGTGCGACTGCTGACGGTGATTCATCTAACTGTTGACGGCCTATTGCAATGTTTCGATTCGGCAGGCTTAGTCTTGACATCTTGTAACTCGACTACGTCGAAATGGAAATGAAGCATCAATGCGAGCATTGCAGCTTTAAATACCCAACTACCCCAATCTTCGCCAAAATCTGACCATTTCACGCCGATTGTCCTGCAATTGTCACACAACATGGCACAACGTACGTAAAATTTGTTTTAGGGTGCATTTGGGCATGCTGTCCCATTCCAGGAACATTAACAAACATGATCATTCAGCAACATTGTATAAACATTTTTTTTATTTTTTTTTAAATCAAACTCTTTTTTATATTTTTTTTTATCACCTATGCATTTCTTTTTGGACAGAGTGTATTTAACCATTTAGAATACACCATCAACAATCTGTTCACGAATAACTTTGCAGACGATTTTTATTGTTTTATTCACACCCTGATGAACGTAAAAGAAATAACAGACACTCTTTATTAAATTTTAAAATACTTACTAATAATATCGTTGAAAGTTCATATTTCATTTTGAATTATTGTTTTGGCTATAAAACAATAACGTTCAATAATATAGCGGCGTCATCAGATATGAATGTTCACTGACTGACGTCATTTTAACGTTCATCCAGAAATGAACAAACTCTTTTGCTACGGCTAGACTAATGAGAGGATATCCCCAAACAAGAAAAGCTAAAGGACGGAGTAGCTGCTTTCGGACTTGTTTTTATCATCGATATGTTATTGTCGACAATTGTAAAACTATTTTCCCAGTACAGAGTTAGTTCAAAGTAACAGCCTTTCTTCAGATAATTACTTCTGATTAATATATTGATCATCACTTAATATTTTGGATTTATGATAGTTTGTCAACGAATAGCCGATGTATTTTCCGTGCTGGGGTGTCGTTAAACATATATTCTATTATTCTTCTGATTAATACAAATTATTAAATGATCTAGATAGCTAAGCATATTTTGGTTCTAATATTAACCCAGTTTTGTTGCACTAGTTGTTGTTAATTTGACAAAGAATCAAATAAGTACTCACGTTAGGACATGGGACAGACCAGAAAGTAATATTGTCACAGTGCTACAAGTTCAACTGTACCAATACAGTTTATTTATTTATGTTTGCATGTACAATAAGATGAGTTAATAGGTAATCTGTCGTCTGCCATCTACACATTAGCATTATCTCTACATAGCTGGCCTATCCATATATGTGTTTCTTAACAAAATCCCGTAGAAAACAAATCCATTAATTCATATTCTGCATGGTCATTTACCTTCTGTACAGTATTTACATAAGTAACATTCATTTGTGTTTTCCTTGTATTTATCGCAGAACTTCAACAGTCCAGATTGCCAAAACTCCAGGTGCCTTTGCCCCCAAAAACTCCACCATGGCTCAGCCTCCACCGCTTCACTCCATCCCAATCGAGCCACCCCCTTATTATGTTCTAGATCCGCCACTGGTATTGTGAATTAGAACTATCGAGACACCCCTATACTTGGACGTTTCAGATAAACGTAATACCAGTGCTGGTTATATGTATAACATTTTCATTAATTAACCATCAATACAACTGAATGTCATAATATATTTGCCAATGCTAAATTCTATTTTTAACATAAATATTAACATTTCAGACATTAATTGCGAGGAGCCTCCCGTTGTTCCAAATGCCTTCAAGTCTAAGAATGGGACAAAGTTTAATTCAGTAGCCAATTACAGTTGTGACGTTGGTTACGTCATGTCTGACGGAACCATGACGTCATCCACGTGTGAATCGACTGGACAATGTGTGTCAGTGAACATGTCATGTACTGGTAAGTGTATTTGGTTATTATTAAAGGGACATTCCTGAGTTAGCTGCACTTTTTAAGATGTTATCGACTAACTGAATCTTTTTAACGATTGTAATTACATATCAAATATATTTCCGTGCCCACTCTGCTTTCCGAACACACAGACAACATGTTCTTTCCAAACATCAGAGAGCTTCTAAAGATCCTTGCTGTCTTACCCATAGGCAGTAAAGAGGCAGAGAGATCGTTCTCCTGCCTTAGACGAATACACACATGGCTTCGTACTACCATGACTACAGACAGACTAGCTGACCTTGCTTTTATCGCAATGCATGGATTTTCTAGTGCAGTGAGCACAAAGCAGATTTGTGACAGGTTTGTGGCTTTGCATCCACGCCGCATGCAACCCGGGTCCTTATTGCTTGACTAATTATTTAAATACCTGCACTTCTTGTTCACCGGGATTCTTCTTTTATTACCACTGTTGCCAGATAAATCGCGTTAACCTTGCAATTAATTACATTTATACCATTTAAAAACAGGCACTAATTCCACTGTTAATGATTTGAATGGTATGACCTTTCTCGGTTGTGGCCTTGTGTAAAGGGGGATTAATTGTGTTGTGGTTGAAAATAAAATCATCATTATTGCAATATATGCTGTGCTTTTTTCGTCGTCTTTCATGAACAATATAATATAAATTGATTAGTTGGTCATTTGTAAGTGCATGTCATCAAAAGTGTTGGCTTCGTATTGATGTCCATTCAACTCTGTCTTCTGCCGCAATTCGTCACTCCTATGATCAGATGATAAAATTAATATACCGGGTATACTGTTACTGCAAAGTTTTGTTCAGGAAGATGAAAAAAAGCCATTCCGTTAGCGAAAATGATATGCCTGTCGTCAGTCAGGTGTACAAATGAATGGAGTATGACTTGCATCGATACGGACACAATTAAATTGTTTTCTATATATTTTGGTGTCAATCAGAAAAACGGCAAAAAGTTATCAACTTTATGAAATTATTAAAGGGACACGCCCTAGTTGTTGACCATTATGCCTTTGTTTTTCGCTACTAAATCCATTTTCTCACAAATAAAATTGCACTTTAGTTACATTTTATTATTTAGAATATATGTTTGCATTCACCTGAAGTGTTTTTTGGTAACCCTGGTAATCCTGGTGTTTGTAATACCACAAAATGCATTTTTCGTATTTCTTAAAAACGCACGCGCGTTTGAGAAAACAAAAACCGTTGAGCAGACATGGTCTAATCTATTTTTAGAGGGGATCTTCACGTTTCAACGTCACATACGTTGGTATACCACGTGGCCGTTATCAATTTGGTTCGGTTTGTTTTCTCGTGCACGGTTCGCGCAATCAACATCCGATTTGTTGGCGTTTCCTTGTCATTCATTTCCGAGGTTTTTCTTCACTGTTCTTGAACATTTTCATTAACAATAAAGTTCAGACAAGTAAGTATCTCAATACAAAACGTTACAAACCCTTAAAACCAATAGTACCCGGTGCCGAATAGCAAATGTAGGTTAATTGCGGTTTATATATAAAATGTATCATTTCAAACTCTGTAGTATAGTCAACATGGCCAGTGACGGAGTATCATTGTCGTCTTATTCTGATTCAAGTAACATGATTGCTGCAGCAGCCACTGTCTCAACAGAAGCACCCAAACTCATTCCTTTCGCTGTTCAGGTCAGAACAATTGGAACATGCACAGGAGAGGTGAAAGAAATGCACCCCAAGTCTGTGTGCACTCTGGGAAATGTGTCGTGACATAGGCTTCGAGCGACATATACCGGTGACATCATAATACTAACTTTCAAAATTATTTCCAGTAATTGGGTCACGGGGATTCCCATGGTATTTATCGATATAAAACATGCTTTTTCACTCTATTTTTATAAAAACGTGATCTAAGAGTGTTACAGTTTTGTAAATTAACCAAAATTAGAATTAATTTTCGCGGGCTAAAAGTAGGGCGTCCGACTTTAATTAGAAATTAAATCCTCGGAAATCAGTGAAATAAGGCGTTAAAATGTCCAGGATGCCAAAACTGCAGGGGGCTTTGTCCCAAGAAACTCCACCATGGCTCAGCCTCCTCCGGTTCACTCCATCCCAATCGAGCCACCCCCTTATTATTTTCTATATCCGCCACTGGTATTGTGAATTAGAAGTATCGAGACACCCCTAATAGTAATGGAAATATACTTGGACGTTTTTAAGAGAAACGTTATACCAGTGCTGGTTATATGTATAACATTTTCATTAATTAACCATCAACACAACTGATTGCCAAATTCTATTTTTAACATAAATATTAACATTTCAGGCATTAATTGCGGGGAGCCTCTCGTTGTTCCAAATGCCATCAAGTCTAAGAATGGGACAAAGTTTAATTCAGTAGCCAATTACATTTGTGACGTTGGTTACGTCATGTCTAACGGAACCATGACGTCATCCACGTGTGAATCGACTGGACAATGGACGTCAGTGAACATGTCATGTACTGGTAAGGGCATTAGGTTATTATTAAAGGGACATTCCTGAGTTGTCTGCACTTTTTAAGATGTTATCGACTAACAGAAACTTTTTAACGATTGTAATTACATTTCAAACATATTCCCGTGCCCACTCTGCTTTCCGAACACGCAGACAACATGTTCTTTCCCAACATCAGAGAGCTTCTAAAGATCCTTGCTGTCTTACCCATAGGCAGTACAGAGGCAGAGAGATCGTTCTCCTGCCTTAGACGAATACACACATAGCCTCGTATTACCATGACTAGAGACAGACTAGCTGACCTGGCTGTTATCCCCCCCCCCCCCAAAAAAAAAAACCCCACAAAAAAACCCAACAAAACCCCCAAAAAACAACCACCTCATCAGTTGAATGGATCCACCGAGTTGGTTCGATTCTGCAACGCCAGCACCTCGAGCAAGCACTCAACCGATTGAGTTACCCCTCCTCCCCCCCCCCCCCCACACACACACACACACACACACAAACACACATCATCGGACATAAGGCTGGTAGGTATTGGGTTCGTATCCCTGTACCGGCTCCCACCTAGAGCTGTTTCAGACACATTTTCTCTGGTTTAGGTCCATAAATCCATTCACTAATGTATTACTCCAAATAATCCATTTCACAATAACTTTAGCCTTTTAGTATACATATGATACTACTACTACTATTACTACTACTACTACTACTACTACTACTACTACTACTACTACTACTACTACTACTACTACTATAATACTACTATGGCTACTACTACGACGAGGACTACTACTACTACTACTACTACTACTACTACTACTACTACTACTACTACTACTACTACTATAATATTACTATGGCTACTACTACTACTACTACAACTACTACTACTACTACTACCACTACCACCACCAGCACACCACTCCTACTCCGACTACTACTACTACCACCACCACCACCACCACCACTACTACTACTACTACTACTACTACTACCACTACTACTCCTTTTCCTACTACTACCACCACTATTACTACTGCTACTCATACTCCTACTTCTTCTCGGAGCGGGAGGGTGTGGGATCGACCCCCGTCAGTGGGCCCATTGGGCTATTTCCCGTTCCAGCCAGTGCACCACGACTGGTATATCAAAGCCTTTGTTATGTACTACTCTGCCTGTGGGATGGTGCATAGAAAAGCTGAGTTATTGCATGAATGACTGGTTACAATATAACAATAAATTCGATCGTGCATGAACAGCGACATATGTAACCAGATGGTATTTTAGTGATTTTAAGCTATTGCACTGCACAGTACACAAGCACACCTGCACTGAGTTTTAATTAGTGGGTTCATTTTTTGGATCAGTAACTGCAGCTTGGGATGGTATTTGGCTTTTGACCAGTGGCCTGTGACACCGACCACGGCTCTGCGATTGGCTAATTTGGCTAAGCCAACTGGTGACCAATTACTCTTTTCAAAATCTCACCTGGCAAGAAGACATGTTTTTCCTACTCTAAAAAGTTCGCCATCTTTGAAATCCTGAGGTTAGTTTTATTTACACTTTCTTATTTGCAGTTCTTTATACTAATATGCATAACTTCAAATATCATTAAGAAGTAATTGCAGTTTTGTAAATTATAGTTAGTATTAAATATAAATCTGTGTGAAGAATTAGACATAAACGTTATTTAGTTAAGAAGTAATGCTGGCTTATTTAATAGTTGGATTATATATGCAGTTATATCTAAAGATGTATATAGGTGTAATAATTAAAGTATAATTATAATAAACCTTGTTGTAGCTGAATGATTAATAATTAATAGTATTCATTTAGCATGTCAATACGAAATCGAAAATGCCTGTATTTGTATATATTATGTATGCTATGTAACAGTTGTGATCCATGTTTTATTATTACTGTATTTGTTTTATAGTTAACTGATCAAGACCTTCAATCTCTGTGTCGCCCTTACGACAACATCGAAAGGTAGACTATTGTTTGTTTCTTCAGGTCACGGCCCGTGCAGTATATTCACTGCTCGTGCTAATTGTGTACTGTGCAAATGTCTATTTTTCATTATATTGTGAATATAAGTTAGTTTAGATTATTTATTAATGTTTACTTTTCTACATTGAGAATATGTTACCATATGGGTTATTTAATAACGTTAAATTAATAAATATTTAATTATATGCTTGAAGTAGCGCTTATTCAATTAGTATATCTAATTGTGTTTTTAATCAAGAGTATTCTATTTTGTTTATAAACATACTGCAGAGAGTATACATATATTTGTATAACGTGAGAGTATATTTGTATAACTTTAGTATCTTTTTATGCGGATGTATGTATCATCGTGTTTTATATATTTTAAGATTATTGCTATTGTTTTACAGGGTTTTGTGACAGACTACCCTCAATAAAGAACCCTATGGAATTGCTTTCGTCTTTTGTTGACGATTAGTGATAGTAACAATGGAGCCGACGTTTAAGGAGAGGGGGATGGTCGTCAATATCGCAGGGAGTTGGAGGTGGTCGGTTTTCGCCGCAATTAATCGGCTTATGCCAGAGGTCATCGGTGGTCGGGAATTATCGGATTTGGATTTCGGAAGTTTGGACTGATGATGATGATAACTAGTTTAACGTGCCCATATACCACCAGAGTTTCGAACACGCCCATCCCGAGTCCGACCTCCGATAAGATCGGTGGCCTGACTCGGGATGGAGGGGGGGGGGGCTTGAAAATGGGCAGAATTTTGAAAATAGCAATTAGTAAAAAAGTTAATAGAATAAAAAAAAAAAAAAAAAGAAGGTTACAAGCCAATAAAAAAGAGAAAGAATTAACTGCTCGGCCGAAGATTTATATAATTTGGAGCATTTTAGGACAGTCCAAAAGTAAATAAGAGAAAGAAGAGAGGATCGGACTATTTACTAATATTAAAACAAAAAAGAAGTAATTTCGACATAAAATTTTGAACGCAGATCTAAAAGTTTAAAGTCCGATCGATATGTCCACGCTAGTGGTCTCGTTAAGGCCGTTTGGGTGCACAGCTTAAAGGGACGAGATGGGTTGCATCCCGTCAAGAAAACCCCTAGATTGACAGTCGATAGACGTTGAAGGTGTAGTGCTGTGCTGAAATACAGATATTGAGAAGCCGGATCCGTCTGAACGAGAGGGAGTAGCAGACAAGTGTATAGTATAGTCGTCATGGGTTGGTGTAGTGGTGCGGACGGGCCCAACTCCGAAGGATACGAGATGGTATCACTATAAGGCAAGGTAAAGTCTAGAAAAAAAGAGTAGTAGGGGCCGACCCCACTTCCAATTTCTCCTTAGAGTGGGGCGGTCAATCTTCCAGTGCTGCTAGGACAGGCTCGGACATGTAGAGACTAAACGCGAACAACCGTGGCGTTCTGCAGAATGGCCGTCATACGAGTCACGAAAAAAAAACAAGTCGACAGTCAGACAGTCAGACGGAGAAATGACGTGGAGGCAAAGAATCTCGCTAAAAAAGAATCCAACCTGGTGGTGCAGGCTGTCGAAACGAGAAGCGTTCCAGCATTCAATCAGTTCCAATGACCGCATACATCCCTGTAGAAAACTTCATTTCGCTGACAAAAACAACGAAACGAAGGACCCCCAAGTCGAGCACACGAAAGCACGTGCAGTGTGCACAAGCGAAACAAACACGTCTTACCGCGTGGAGCTCCAGACTGGGAATGGTGTGGACTGTATTTGGACTTGGAAGTGTCACGGTTGCTGAACAAGACCGGGACAGGCCTCCACAATCACAGCTGGTCCATGCAGACAGCCAAGCGGCGTCACCCATTCCCGAATTACCTCATCGCACATACCAACGACGCGTTAGAGCTACAGCCGAAACTCCAGGAGAGATATTTCAGAGTCGTACGGAGGCGACGAATTCGCGATGTACCCTACTCTACCGGAGTCTAGGACGACTGGAATCGTGTTGACGTATCGCAACGAGTGAATCTCCCGAATGGGCCTACTAATAGCGGCGATGGACAACGCTACTATCCACAGGATCACGGAGATTCTCTTTCGCAAGTCCTACATCTTTGTAGCGAAGCATCTGGCCACAGACCACAATTACTTACGCTAGGTGTTTCTATATAGCGTTAGTGGCTATACCATTTGTATTAATATCAACAGGCCCATTGATTTATGTATGTGCCTTTGCCTGCCTGGGGGAAAGATACCCGAAAAAGGACAACCCCTGTTGTCCAGCTCTTTCTCCCAGGATATTGGATTAAACAAACACACCCGATAAACCTGACCAGACATGGTTATTCTCAACTTCACAACTTCACTAAATTTTTCCAAATTTCAGCCAACCTCAAACTGACTCCCTTCCCCCACCACACACACACACACACACACATACACACACACACACACGTTGTCCCGGAATTAGTCACTGGCGATGTCAGGGCTGGGCGTGCCTGAACGTTGTTTGGATATGGCACGTAAAAAATAGTTCCTACACCCACACTTGGTCACTCTTGATTTTTCCAGCGATGAGAACTAATTGGCACAAATTAGTTTGACGTCACGCATTTTAAACAAATCTTTGAAAACGTTACGCTCATGTACACGGGTCTTGTTGGCTTGTAAGCAAATGACCCATCCACAGCAACACATACCATTTGTATACCGTTATTAACCGAGTTAATACAGTAAATGATCACATAGGTTTATGGCATGGATATCATGGGTAGGTTATAGATTATATATATAATAATAATAATAATAATAATAATAATAATAATTCCCCAAGTAAAAGTGTAAAAGGTGTCGCAATTTATCTATGGCCGCGCACATTACTTTTATGTCACCATTTATTTTTAAAATTGAAAATTTTGTGTTACACAACCCCCCAGCCCGAATACACCCACCCCCAGCAGAACAAGATTAGAAAGCATCATTATCAATACTTAGTGTGTGCGCAATAAGAATTACGATGCTATTGAACCATTTCTATCTGGATTTGACACCGATGTTAATAGTGTTCGTATTTATTGATTGAGAGTGTGGCATTTTCACCCCAGTCAAGACGTTGAAAAAATCCATATATAATTAAAAAAAAAAAAAAAAAAAAAAAAAAGTTTGTTTTGTTTAACAACACCACTAGAGCACATTGATTTACTAATCATCGGCTATTGAATGTCAAACATTTGGTAATTTTGACAGTCATAGAGAGGAAACCCGCTACAGTGTTCTATTATAAGCACCATGCCACAGACAGGATAGCACATACCACGGCCTATGATATACCATTCGTGGTGCACTGGCTGGAACGAGAAATAATCCAATGGGCCCACCGACGGCGATCAATCCCAAACCGACCGCAAATGAAGCAAGCGCTGTACCACTGGGCTACGTCCACACACACACACACACACACACACACACACACACACACACACACACACACACACACCACCCCCCCCCCCACACCCCACACACAAAAGTACTGCGATGCTTCACAGATATGTCGGCCGCCATGAAAATAAACTTGCCATGTGACGGATGCTTCTTATTATCGGGTGTGGGGGGGGGGGGGGGGGGAGGGGATGTATCCCAGTGGTGAAGCGCTCGCTTGATGCGCGGTCGGTTTAGGATCGATTGCCGTCGGAGGCGCCATTGCGCTATTTCTCGTTCCAGCCAGAGCTCCACAACTGGTGTAACAAAGGCCGTGGTGTGTACTATCCTGTCTGTGGGATGGTGCATATAAAACATCCCTTGCTACTAATGGAAACCTGTAGCGGGTGTCCTCTCAAAGACTATACATCAAAAGTATAAAATGTTTGACATCCAATAGTCGATGATTAGTAAATCAATGTGCTCTAGTAGTTTCGTTAAACAAAACAACCTTTTTTATTTGCTCTGCTGGGCAGCTCAGATAACTGAGGAGTGTGTCCAGGACAGACTGCTTGAACGTGAATTGGAAGGAAGGAAATGTTTTATTTAACGACGCACTCAACATATTTTATTTACGGTAATATGGGGGTGGACGTATGGACAAGCATATATTGAGAGACGAAACCCGCTGTCGTCACTTCATGGGCTACTCTTTTCGATTGACAGCAAGGTATATTTTACATGCACCATCCCACAGACAGGATAGCACATACCACGGCCTTTGTTACACCAGTTGTGGAGCAATGGCTGGAACGAGACATGGCCCAATGGGTCCACCGACGGGGATCGATCCTAGACTGACCGCGCATCAAGTGAACTCTTTACCACTGGGCTACGTCCCGCCCCAACGAACATGAATTGGATGTCAGAATTGAAAATAAATTAAATGATAATGAAACAAAATTAGACGTAGTACCTTGCCTTCATCCCATGATCCGCCCGGTGATTTCGATGAAAACCAGTAACAGCTGTTTCCATATTTCATAAAACCACGCTGACATGTGTCTGAAACTAAATATACGTCCTATTATTTTCTATCACCATATTTTTATCACAGAATATCACACAGTTTACGAAATAACAGCCCTTCCACGTTGTTAAAATGGAGAATAAAGTTAAAGTTTCTTTCGTTTAACGACACCAGTAGGGCACATTGATTTATTAATCGTCTGCTTTTGGGTGTCAAACATTCGTTAACTGCAACATATACATTTAGTCTTAGGGAGGAAATCCGTCCAGTGGTAAAACGCTCTCGAGGCGCGGTCGGTCTGGGATCGATCCCCGTCGGTGGACACATTGGGTTATTTCTTGCTACAGCCAGTACACTACGACTGGTATATCAAAGGCCGTGGTATATGCTATCCTATCTGTGGGATGATGCATATACAAAATCATTTGTAAAATGTAGCGGGTTTCCTTTCTAAAACTGTATTGCGAAATTACCAAATTTGTCACAAGCAATAGCCGATGATTATTAAATCAATGTGCTCTAGTGGTGTCGTTAAACAAAACCATTTTTTTACCATGTTAAACGAAGGCAATTAGACCAGTAATTCCAAACCTCACATAAAAACATCGAATCAACATCTAAAGACAAATTACTTTACTAAATTTAAATTGCTCCAAAAACTGTGCCATCCTTCTGACATTCAGAACGTGCAATCATTATTTCTTTCAGAATCAGGATGCTGGAATAGTACTCTGTCGAAAACAGTCTGTGTAGACTGCGCGGAGATGTATATCACTACTTATTTAAATGCGATTATTTTATGAACAAATGCAAAATGCTTAAAAGTCATATTATTATTAGTAATAGAAAGAAATGTTTTATTTAACGACGCACTCAACACATTTCATTTACGGTTATATAGCGTCAGACATATGGTTAAAGACCACACATTGTTAGAGGAAACCCGCTGTCACCACTTCATGGGCTACTCTTTTCGATTTGCAGCAAGGGATAGTTTATATGCACCATCCCACAGACAGGGTAGTACATACGACGGTCTTTGATATACCAGTAGTGGTGCACTGGCTGGAAAGAGAAATAGTCTAATGGGCCCACCGACGGGGATCGATCCCAGGCCGACTGCGCTTCGAACGAGCGCTTTACCACTGGGCTGTGTCCCGCTCCTATTATTATTATTATTATTATTATTATTAAAAACAGGTACCTAGAACACTAAAATTCATATAATTATTTAATTGAAATAGCATAAGCAGCCTTCGTAAATTTTAAAATTAATTTCAGAAATCAAGAAAATTCACCAAACCATAGACAAACATCACAAATATCATTAAATACTAATTGCAGATTCGTGGAAATCGTATAACTATATCTAACCATCTTATCACCATGTGTCTTCATTTAAACGCGTGTGTATAGCTATTTTTAATTATGTTTAATATAATCGCAGATGAGTACATGGAAAAGAAACAAAAAAATACAATAGTATTACAACACAAATAGCAAAAACCTCAAAACGACTACCACAAACTACCAAAACGTACCAGAACCATATTGAATATATAGACATTGATATTATAAACCAAAAATAAATGTATTTAGTATGTAATTGTAGCCCTTAAAAACATTTTATTATTCAGAAACATCTTACAGTGGTAGCAGACTAGAGTAAGCAAAAGAAGCAAACAAACTAAATAAACATGAGAAACAAAGAGAAAGTTCACCAGAGACATATCCATGCGCAGCTTCAACCTCCGTTCCGACGTTACAATACGTAGAATATGTTCCATTTTCAACATACGTGAAGAGAACACACCGATCATCTCTTAAACATGTATTGGAACAATCCACCAGCCTCGAAACAACACCTTTCCTGAGGTCGCAAGCATCCTCTTTCACTGGGATACTGAACACTTTTCGAAACATTTTTGTTTGCATGGAATTACTCCCGTTATGCAAATAGTCATCACTATTAAGTCAATTATAGCTTTATGTATAACTGTGCAAAACATGCTTTGTATTAAAATGTTGTCCTTAGTGTCTTTAATCATGGGCTGATCACAGGAAACCACACTCCGAGAAGTGTATTTAGTTTCGTGTCATCTCCTGACTCGTCTGTATAGAACAGTCGAACTCGTCCAATTATGTTTTAGCAATGTTTCTATAATCGATATATGTATTGGATAGCATAACCAGTGACAGAACAGAACATACACCAACAACACAGTTGAGTATAAGAAAGATTCAAAACAAGTGATTATTAACTGGCATTGTGCCAGTGACTAACAAGGAAACTAAACAAAGCAAAACAAAACAACAACAACAAGATCCACAACAACCGACACACCCCGCCACCCTCACCCATCCCTCCTAAAAATAGAAACGAGAAACATACAAAAATAGAACTACATATTGACAACTGCCTCAACTGAGAAATACTCATCCAGATGTTTCACAACGAATTTTCTGTTTGTGTTTTATCCAATATCAGTGTGGGTTTGATAATATTTACAAAACTGCGATCGGAGGAGTGGATGTTCTACAGATGAAACATCTGAAAGCGATTTGCGGGAGCATACTGCAATGACCTTGTCTATGATTCCTTTAATAGTCAGGTGGCTTAGCGACAATTTTTAGACGTAATGTTACTTGGTGGACAAAAGCGCCAAATTTTTGTGTGGAGATTCACATGGACCTATAGATTGATTTTAGCCTAGGAGCCATCTTGAATTTTTCAGATTTTCCAAAATGGCGGCCATAAACCAAAATGGCCGCCTGTGAAACTGAAATGTCATATATTTCTGACTATATATCACATTTAGACAAATAAAGTATCAAATCATAGGTTTTTGAGGTGAGTGAAACCGATTCCAGGCACGGAATCCCGTATAGGTAATTCATTTTCAAGATGGCATCCTAAACCCAATATGGCCCCAATGAAAATTAAAATAATGATAAGATAAACGTTTATAAAATATAATTTTAAATATTTATATTCTTACAGATAAATTAACATGGAGCTAGACTTTAGTCGCTGCATTATCTGCCAACAAGAAACAGATGAACAGTTAAAATGTCCACTTCTCAGTTCAGGACGAAGTGTTGATACGTCATCTGCTTATCAGTCATTTTTGACAAATGTCGAACAGTTCCGTGAGATTGATCAGCTACCAGTTGAACTGAAGTTTCGGAGTGATCTAAATGTTGACAATCTTGTAAACAATTCTGCATCTTGGCATAAATCGTGTCATTTAAAATTTAACAATGACAAACTAGCAAGAGCAAGAAAGAGAAAGAAATCGAATCCAGATGATAGTGAACAACGTA
The DNA here is from genome assembly GCF_016097555.1 of Gigantopelta aegis. NCBI lineage: Eukaryota > Metazoa > Mollusca > Gastropoda > Neomphalida > Peltospiridae > Gigantopelta > Gigantopelta aegis. The sequence goes on along the minus strand of NC_054703.1, from coordinate 22,732,128 downwards.
GGCATGCAATTAAGCGCCGAACAATAACCATGATTAGACAATGTCTCTTTTGTGAGAAAGGCACTGATGAAGGTAACCTGCATAAGGTTTCAACACATGATATGGATGCCAATATAAGAACTATAATCAACGAGCTGCAAGATAATCAACTTCTTGCTAGGATGAAACATCTGAAGCGATTTATGGGTGCATACTACCATGACCTTGTCTATGATTCCTTTAAGGATTGTCTGTTATTTATTGTACTTTCCTCGGGATAAAAACAATTAATCCACAAACTGTGTGAATCGGCGAAGGTGTAAACGAAATAACAGACAATACTAATAATTAAATTTCAATCATCCTTGCTAATAATAACACTAAAAGTTCATACTTTATTTTGAATTATTTTTGGTCCATGAACAATAAATCCCAATAAGACACGTTGCCCATATAAAATGACGTTCCCTGATGACGTAATTTGCTACGTCTGGAGCAATGGGATGACGTCATATTGTAATGAATGTAACGTGAATTTAATTATTTGGATTTAGATACCATATTTACTGAGGGGCCATTCAAATATTGCGTAACGCTTTGGAGGATTGGGGTGTAAGTTCAAGCGTTATGTGGCGTTACAAGGGGTGGGAGGGTGTATTGAATAGCGTTACGTAACACAATTTTGTTTTCTCTTAAACGTGCCATGCCATGACAACAATATATAATGTAGATTTTTAGAGGTAAATGTAAACCCAAAACAATTATAAATCAGCCAGACATTTTAATATTGTATTTATATGTTGGTGATCAATTAAAATGGCGCAAGTGAAAACCCGCGGGGTTTTTTTCCATCGTACAGCAATACATCACTTCAATGACGTCATCGTAGTACACATGGGCATAAATAAACTAAGCGTTACGTCATATGTTGTGTTTGTTTTTTGGGTTTGGGGGGGGGGGGTGTATGGTCTAGCGTTACAAGGGGGTGGGTGAGTGTCTAATTTTGACAAAAATAGCGTTACCTAATATTTGAACGGCCCCTGAAATAAATAATGTACTATTACATACTATGAATCAATGGTAGGCTAGTTTTAGAAGTTCCAAAGTAATAGTTGAAGACAAAACAACCATAGTATATATAATGAATCATGTTATCATCATGAAATATCACAATTAGCTTTTGTGGGCGTTCTACACAGTACGAGAAAGGTCAGTTCAGGTCAGGTAATAGGTCTTAACGTGCACATTCTGTTTGTAGCACACGGCTGTCATGGGCGCAGGTGTCGACTTTCGCCGGCTTCTACGTCCAGGGCAGAAACTAAAAAAGGTCTCCAGTCTTCTATTTATACAAAGCAAATCCATTGCAAAAACACATAAAATATCATAATGAACTTTTCCATGATTGCATTCGTGTGTATACAGATGGATCACCGGATGGGAATCCTGTGGCTTGTGCTACACTTTTTCCATCTGACACAATACTTTCCATGAGACTGCCTGACTCGGCATCGATCTTTAGTGCTGAAGTTTGGGCAGTCATTAAAGCCTTGGAAGAACTAAAGGATTCTAGTGGATCCAAATTTATTATATTTACAGACTCACTTTCGTGTCTTCAAGCTTTACGAAATATGAAGCTGGACCATACCTTAATTGGGATGGTGATACGAAAGTGTGTCTTTTATCTATTGTCAATAAAGACATTGTATTTTGTTGGGTACCCAGCCATGTTGGCATCAGGGGTAATGAAAAGGCAGATTTTGCTGCCAAGTCTGCTTTGGATTTGCCTCATGCCAGGGTTGATGTACCTTCTACTGATTTTAAATATTGTATAAACCAATTTATCTTTTCGACTTGACAACGTGATTGGGACGGTGCGGTTGCGAACAAGCTTCGTGCTATCAAGCCGGTCTTGGGGGAGTGGCAGTCCTCCTATAGACAGTGCAGGAAGGATGAGGTAGTCTTGTGTCGTGCCCGCATCGGTCATACCTATCTGACCCATTAATTTGTTTTGAAGAAGGATCCTCCACCTCAGTGTGAGCACTGTCAGTGTACTCTGACTGTACGCCACATTTTGGTGGAGTGTACCCATCTGAAATAAATTCGAAAATATATATTTGGACCACGAAGTGTGATGGAATCCTTTCGATTCCATCCAGAACTTATTTTACAATTTTTACGTGATACTGAATTTTATTCTAAATTTTAATTGTATATATTTGTGATATTTGTATTTTTACACAGTCCTTTACACTGTGTTTATATTTAACTGTTGAATGTTTATATTGATGTTGATCATCACTTTAGTTTTTCCCATTACAATAGTTTGACACCCAATAGCCGATGTATTTTTCGTGCTGGGGTGTCGTTAAACATTCATTCATTCATTCTTTTCAAGATCATTCTGTGTGCATTGTGTGCAAATTGCATTTAAAATACATAGACCGGCCTCAGTGGCGCAGCGGTTAAGCCATCGGACTACAGGCTGTTAGGTACTAGGTTCGGATCCCAGTCGAGGCATGTAATTTTTAATCCAGATACCGACTCCAAACCTTGACTGAGTGCTCCGCAAGGCTCAATGGGTAGGTGTAAACCACTTGCACCGACCAGTGATCCATAACTAGTTTAACAATGGCCATGGTGTGTGCTATCCTGCCTGTGGAAAGCGCAAATAAAAGATCCCTTGCTACCTATCGTAAAAGAGTAGCCTATGTGGCGACAGCGGGTTTGCTCTAAACAAACAAACAAAAACAAACAAACAAAAAACCCAGTGTCAGAATGACTATATGTTTGACGTCCAATAGGCCGATGATAAGATAAAAAATCAGTGTGCTCTAGTGGCGTCGTTAAATAAAACAAACTTTACTTTAAAAAAAAAATAATACTCGTAATACTCGTGTACATAAAATTATGTTTTGAGACATTTAAATACAATTTTGAAAACATACAAGAAAAAAGATTAGCATATTCTCTATGCTCCGATTTTGGTAAACTTTTCGAATTTTATATAGTATAGCTTTGTATAACAATACTAAAGACAATTATGTTGCAATTGTGTCCGGTTGTTATTCATACTGACTGGACTATAATTGGAACGAAGGCTATGTGTTTTGGTTGTCGGTGTTTGTACATGGAGGACGGACTCGATACGTAATACTTGATTACAGACAGTATGGTTGGCGCCAAAATACAGCAGTAATAATCGTTAACACTGTTTCTGTTTGCTCTCAGACAAGTGTAAAACTATGTGTAACGTTTCTGTTGTAATTTTGTATGTAAATATATATATATATATATATTCTGAGTGTCGTTCCACACTCAGTGCTTTAATTTGTTAGTTACGTTCCATCAACTTTCATTGCCTCACTTACGTCCGGTTACTTATATATGCATGTACCTGCCTTATGTTTTCGGGGGGTTTGGTGGTGGTGGTGGTGGTGGTGGGGGGGGGGGGGGGGGTTGTTTAACGATACCACTAGACCACATTAATGTATTAATCATCGGCTATTGGATGACAAATATTTGGTAATTCTGATTAGTGATGTTCCAAATATCGATTATAATCGAAAATTGATCGGTTTGGCTCTACCGATTTGATGATCGATTGTGTGGGGAAATGTTAACTGTAACTCTACCCCTAATTTAGATGCTATACTTGATTTAAATATGTTGGGGTTAGTGTTTATTTTCATATCTACATAAAATAAAAAGATATATTAAGTAGTTATTAAAGGACATGACCCTTATTATTCAAATCCTTCTTACGTTCATATAATTCTAACCGATTGTGTAATCGAAAGTTGATCGGTTGGTGTCGACCGATTATAACCGATGATCGATAATGGAATTCCAATCGATTCTCATCACTACTACTGACATCATTTTGACACCGTAAAGCCAACATTACTTTTGCCTATTCTTTATTTTGCTAAATAAACGGTTTTAGATCAAAATCGAAGGAAGGAAGGAAGGAAATGTTTTATTTAACGACGCACTCAACACATTATATGGCGTTAGACATATGCTTAACGACCACACAGATATTGAGAGAGGAAACCCGCCGTATCCACTTCATGGGCTACTCTTTTTCGATTAGCAGCAAGCGATCTTTTATATGCACCATCCCATAGACAGGATAGCACACACCACGGCCTTTGATGTACCAATGAAACATTGTATTTGCTCGACACTTCAAGCATGACATTGATTTCTAGTTACACGAACAAAGGCGTAGCGTCCATTACGCACAGTACGCATGCACTCACAAAAGTCCCAGAATGCATCTACAGGCGTCCCGAGTTTCAAAATGTTCACGGGGGAAGGCGAAATCCCCCACTCGGGCACGCCTTTGGCGTGTGTAATGCTGAAATGTTTCTGGTTACGCCCTTGCAGCTAGCGCGCTATGGTTGTTTGTTAAGGACGCCAAGAGGGGTAAAACCATTGCTAGCATATTGTCTCACCAAAATAGTTTTCAGCTTTGTGTTACAAAACATTTATGGATCAGTGGTTGTTTATGCATTTCATTTATTCATTTCGACTTATTTTCGTGCTTATATCCAATTAAGGTCCAAGCATGCTGTTATGGGTATACACCGTGGCTATCTCGGCTGTCTGTCCAGGACAGTGGGTTAGTTCTTAGTTGTTAGTGGTTAGTTAGGGAAAAGAGGGTGTAGTGGCCTTACACCTACCCACTGAGTCGTTAAAACTCGCTCTGGATGGGAGCGCTGGTACCGGGCTGCGACCCCTGTGCCTACCAGTCTTATGTCCGATGGCTTAAAAAAAAAAAAGGCTTAATGATATAGAAAGCCACACTGAAAAATTATGTGAAAAATCATACAGCGCATGACGGAAAACACGATTACAATCCCAGCGGTATACTTTCAATGTGGGTTTATCAATTATAAACTACCTTTTGAAAATGTGGTTCGTATAGATAAGATATACCCACATAGAAACATTGTATTAGCTCGACATTTCAAGCATGACTTTGATTTCTAGTTAAATGAACTGTTGCGTAGCGCCCATTACGCATGTGCGTAATGCAATTTGTTTTTTAATCCGGAAATAGGTCGAGGCTGTTTATAATTGTTCTATAAAATATCCTCTTAAAATTGACTCGAAAAAAGATAGAACAAAATGCCCCAGAAAAGGCTCAGAATGCATTTACAGGCGTCTGAGTTTCAAAATGTTCACTGGGGGAGGCCCCCGAATTCCCCCGCTCGGGCACGACTTCGGCGTGCGTAATGCTAATGTTTTTCTGACTACGCCCTGAATGTTGTGTCATCACTATGGTTACTTGTTAAAGGAAGGAAATGTGTTATTTAACGAGGCACTCAACACATTTTATTTACGGTTATATGGCGTTAGAAATATGGTTAAGGGCCACACATATGTTCATGGGCTACTCTTTTCGATTAGAAGCAAGGGATCTTTTTTATGCACCACAGATATGATAACACATACCACGGTCTTTGATATACCAGTTGTGGTGCACTGATTGGAGCGAGAAATAACCCAATGGCCCTACCGACTGGGATCGATCTCACACCGACCTCGCATCAAGCAAACGCTTTACCACTGGGCTACGTCCCGCCCCTACTTTCCAAAGGAAAGAAAGAAGTGTTTTATTTAACGACGCACTCAACACATTTTATTTACGGTTATATGGCGTCAGACATACGGCCAAGGACCACACACATTTTTTTAGAGGAAACCCGCTGTCGCCACATAGGCTACTCTTTTTTACGACAGGCAGCAAGGGATCTTTTATTTGCGCTCCCCACAGGCAGGATAGCACAAACCATGGCCTTTGTTGAACCAGTTATGGATCACTGGTCGGTGCAAGTGGTTTACACCTACCCATTGAGCCTTGCGGAGCACTCACTCAGGGTTTGGAGTCGGTATCTGGATTAAAAATCCCATGCCTCGACTGGGATCCGAACCCAGTACCTACCAGCCTGTAGACCGATGGCCTGCCACGACGCCACCGAGGCCGGTACTTTCCAAAGGAGTCCAGAACTGAATGAAAACAATAATGATTAGACTTTGTGGAAAAAGTTATAAAGTTTGTTTCGTTTAAAGACACCACTAGAGCATATCGATTAATTAATCATCGGCTATTGGATGACAAACATTTGGTAATTCTTACTGGTAGTCAAGAGAGGAAACACGCTACATTTTTCTTAATGCGGCGAGGGAACTTTTATATCCACTTTCCCATAGACAGGAAAGCACATACCACGGCCTTTGACCAGTTGTGGTGCACTGGTTGGAACGAGATAAACCCAATCAGTTTACGGATCCACTGAGGTGGTTCGATCCTGCGATGCAAGCACCTCAAGCGAGCACTCAGCCGACTTAACTAAATCAAGCCCCCACATTGTAGTGACAGTGTCAACAGTGGGAGATTATGTGGCTGTGGTTGATGCTGTCTCTGTCGTCCATCCAACTCATCTCATAAATGTTCTACGGGACTCAAATCCAGAGACCTAGCAGGCCTGGGCAGGACCTGAATGTTGTTGTTGTGTAGCTATTGTGTGTTTTAATCTACATGTATGTGGCTTTGCATTATCGTTCTGCAATACAACGTTGGCGTTATTCGTAACTCTGCAAATTTTCATCGCGATAGTTCTGTGTCGTTAAGTTGTCTTGGATGTAAACCAGGGTCCTAATTCACTAAACTCCCGCAACTTTGTGATCGCGCAATGCAATGCTAAAAGACTTGCAAAGAAAATACAATTTTCTCACCAGAACATACCGGCCTCGGTGGCGTCGTGGTTAGGTCATCGGTCTACATGCTGGTAGGTACTGGGTTCGGATCCCAGTCGAGGCATGGGATTTTTAATCCAGATACCGACTCCAAACCCTGAGTGAGTGCTCCGCAAGGCTCAATGGGTAGCTGTAAACCACTTGCACCGACCAGTGATCCATAACTGGTTCAACAAAGGCCATGGTTTGTGCTATCCTGCCTGTGGGAAGTGCAAATAAAAGATCCCTTGCTGCTAATCAGAAAAAAGTAGCCCATGGAGTGGTGACAGCGGGTTTCCTCTCAAAATCTGTGTGGTCCTTAACCATATGTCTGACGCCATATAACCAATGTGCTCTAGTGGTGTCGTTAACCAAACACAAACTTTTTGTTTATTTGTTCAATTGTTTCAGAGTGAAGATAAACGGTTGTCTTATCAGATATTTAATATAGACATTATACACGGGAAAATAGACTTTTCAACTATGGAACCAGAATCGTGAACGACTGCACGTCAAATTGTATGCAGTTGTGGTCATCTTGTCCCCCACAGTGACTTAAAGGCTTTGAACATAACATGACTTTGTTATTCTAGGGTGACCTTGGTTGTTCTTCAGACATCTCTTTCTCTTACTTTGGAACCAGAATCTTGAATGACCGCACCTCAGATTGTATGCAGTTGCGGTCCTCCTGTTCCCCACAGTGAGTTAAGGTGTGTAACATGGCTTTGTGGTTTTAGGGTGGCGTTTGCCTTATCCTCGATCTTGGTTCTTCAGACGTCTCTTTCTTTACATGTAATTAACATATTAACAAATATACAGAAAACCCAGCATCTAAAACAGATGTATGGTGATGGGTCGTGTAGTG
>NC_054703.1:22706206-22724340 GCF_016097555.1 Gigantopelta aegis | reverse complement strand
CTGTTGTGAAAGTTATATCCAAAATTCCTTTGCTACTTGTTAGAGGACATTTCACTGAGCCCAAATCCACAACTTAAGAACAAATATTTGGCGAGAAAGGCTACTTAAGAAATACTCTAATTAGTGCTAATTTGGGATTTAATTGTTGTGAAAGTTCCATCTTTGGAACCAAATGTAAAATATAGAGTATGTTCACCCGATTCAGAATTATCATTTTAAGAAAGAAAAAAAAAATATTGCGGGAAAGTGCACTTAAGAAGAAGTCAAATGCTAATTAGTGCTCATTTTGGGTAATAAAATGACGCACTGCATATCAGCTGCAAATATTTCAGTGTTGTCTGGACATTCTTCAGATGCATCAACCTGATATGCACGTCTTGCCCTTTCTGCCGATAGTTGATGCTGCTCACCTTTTTGACAGGTGTCACAGTTTGCCCTGTCATCATCAGCTGCATGAGTGGCAATATGACCCTTGTAGTCATTGCAGACATTACAGTCATCTTGGGATGGCTTCCCAAAACCTATGTTTTCATTTTCAAAAACCCTCCAGTAAACAGGATAGCAAACCTTGAGCCAATTATTATTGTAGTCTTTCCACATATCAGTAATCGATAACTTACAGTCCAAATATCGCCTATTTGGAGTTCTCTCCCGTGTGCAATGACTGATTTGCTGATGATATTGATTGATATGGGCACGAATCTGTTCACAATCTGACTTGTTGCTAGGTGCTGCTCTTCCACGTTTATCGCAAATGTCAACCGTTGGCGAAGTTTGGGACTCAAACTTGGATTTCACAAAATCTGTAATTGTTCCGTCTGTTTTTAGTCCGAGTGTGTGCAGACAGTTACCGTTGATCCATCTTCAGTCGGAAGGTGGTATATCAGTGAATGAGACCGGGTATACTTATCCTGGGTAGATTTCCGTGACTTGACCTCCTTGATCAGAATATGCCCATCAAGCCATAAGCGTCTTTCTCCGAATGAGTGTGTCCAATACCTTCTGTTAATGGATTCTCGACCAATGGGAGTAAACACCTTTTGGCATGACTTTCTGCATGTATCTGGACAGGGTGGAATGGTAGGGTACTTATCATTCTTGTGTACACTTTTCTCCAACTCTGTTCTACTCCTTTCCCTGCAAAAAGAAACAATGGTCAGTGCCAGTATTGTGTTTCATACTAAAAATTATTACATTGGACTCGCACATTTGCTAGCCTGGGGTTCATGTGTACCCCATTTCAAAAGTCCATGTTACCCTTCAGAACATTGGAAGGCAATAGGAATGATGCATCCATAACATTTAACACCTCTGGTGCTATATTATTAACCATTTGTTGTTTGCATTCCATCAGGGGTTTGACTACAGTTCCATCGACCTGATATATGGTAATTTCCCAATGGTGTGGGGTACAAGTGTACCCAAGCTATCCGAGGTGTCAGACTCATGATTCTGTATATAGCCTTAGTTTGTAAACTATGAAAATGGAATCAACCATCCATGATACTCTTAGTTTTTCTATGTATGTGACGGAACATGCTCTTAAATTTGTTTTCGGCTGTGGGGATATTAATTGTTTAGAGGGCCGTGTGCAGTTCCAATATGCACTTAAGCCCAGATGGGCACTTTGTTACGTAATACCTCCGCGCGACCGTGGTCGAGCTGTGCCTAATACACACCCAGCCCAGGTGCGGAGGCCATGTGGCCAGTAGTTACATAATACCTCCGCGAGTGCGGTTTTTACGACCGTGATTTTGGCGACTAGGCGTCAGCAAATCTGGTCATCTAAGAAAAATATGCGGGCTTGGTCACTGTGGAAATATCACTTGATAGGGGGAGGACTGCGTTGTACCCCCAGGCGATATTCGGCTTTTATAATAAATAGCTAGGGTTTTAGAGATATCAGGAGAAACATATTGGAAGGCTTCCAGGGAACGCGTCCGTTTGGACTTGGTAAATATTATTTCTGCTCTGTTGTATAACCTTGATGTGATTGATGTGACTTTAAATATTTTAATACTGTATTATACCAATATTATTTAGACGGTGCTGCATGTAATCTGACGCAGTAAACTGTAGGCTCACTGTTCTAATTTATATAAAGCTTAACCAGTCATCCTAGAGGACCTAGGTAAACTGTAGGTTATTGTCTTTATTGTGATAGGTACCAGTATTAATTCTGTATTACAAGGTTACTGAATGAGTAGTTAAGGGTTAATTAAAAATTAACCAGTTAGGAATAGAGTTGTAATTCCTTTATTAATTAAGTTCCCCTGGAAGCGTTTCTCAAGTATAACACGTGTGGGTGTTGTGTCACGGTGAAGTGGTTAGAATATTGTATAAACTAGACACCTAGTGATTAACTAATTAAGTGATCAGTTCTGGGTTGTTACTATTTGTTGTTGTTAATTAACTACTGCGGCAGTACATTTGTCAGAGTAGATTAATACAGATTCCAAAGTGTATTGTGTTTTTGTTGTGTTTTCTAGTGAACTAAACGTGTTATATTATATATACTTTATATAAGATCTTATCTCTGTTAATACCTAGAGACGAGCCACGCGGGTATATACTGCCCGATACAGAGAGATATAATAGATATACAGTTAGGAGAGATATTTGGATAATCGTGTTTCATTCAGTTATGGGTATTATAGGATCCCCGTGACAATGTATCAGCGAACAATGTCTTAGATAATCATTGGAAACGGATTACCTTTCAACATGATATTCTATGAAAATATCGGCATGGGTTCCCCCACGTTAATAAAGCAAGGTTATTAGGTAAGAAAGTGCACACAGAGAAACTTGCTTTGGTAGAGGTAATGCATCGACATCTGGCGTGTCAACATGATCCACATGCACAGGGTGTTCAGGCATGACCACAGGCTCTAGGGGCACGAGGTTGACATCTGGCGTGTCCACGTCATCTACATGCACAGGGTGTTCAGACATGACCACAGGCTCTATGGGCATGGGGGGGGGGGGGGGGGGTCGACATCTGTTCTAGGCCTTTTCCTGCAAAAGGAACAATGGAAATCATCTGCCAGTCAGTGCCAGTATCGTATGTGTTTCATACTCGATATTATTACATATTAATAGGTAAAAAAGTACACAAAGACAAGACAAACTTACTTTGGTAGAGGTAATGCGTCGACATCTGGCATGTCCACGTCATCCACAGGGTGTTCAGGCATAGCCACAGGATCTAGGGCCATGAGGTCGACATCCGACATGTCCACGTCATCCACAGGGTGTTCAGGCATAGCCACAGGATCTAGGGGCACGAGGTCGACATCCGACATGTCCACGTCATCCACAGGGTGTTCAGGCATCGCCAGTCTCTAGGGGCGGGTCATCAGCTGCTACTAATACGGGCGTAGAATGCATGGGTGTATGTACACGTCGTAGGCCTACATCATCATGCAGGCCGACATGCTGATACCTACATTGATCTGGTCCAATTTCATGTTTATCAGCTGTCACTGTGCTTTTCAACGCCTTGCCAGCACTAGTTTGCCAGTGCTAGCTCTACCATACGCTCTCCCCTTGAGGTCATTTTAATAGTTTAAATAACTGTTATTTAGCATGCATTGTTGAACGTTTTACAGTAATAATGATTTTACATGGGGGCTGCCATGACCGACCATGTGACTGTGTCATGATTTTTGCCAATACAAATAGTAAGGATTGTGTTGAGGAAAAACCTAATAAATATCAGAACAATGTCCCACTTCAATTTGCTACGTTTTGGTTGAATAAATGAATCAATACTCGGGACCATTACAAAATTCGTGAAACACGGATGATTTTGTATTCTTACATGTGTTATACGATGAGGTAAAATCTAGTAAGTCCAAAAATGGTCCTAACCCAATTTTGACCAAAATCAGACGCACTAGGTTTTTCCAGAACACTCAAGATGTGCAAACTATGGAATGTGTTTCGGTTTCTTGATAAACAGACCTGAACGTCTTTACTAGGATGTCTGTGGTCAAAACGTATGTTTTAATATTTCAGGTTCCCCCCCTACTTTTTTGAAGACTATGTAGTTCAAATCTCAATTTGATCAAATGTTGTTTTGTTTTTTCTGTAAAAGTTTCATTAGTAATGCATCTTCCTCATTTAACAATGACATGTTTCAATTTGCTGTATCAAACAACATAGAAAACATGACCGCTTAATTAATTAATGACGTCACATGGAAGTACTCGTGACATAAGAACGCCTCAATGGAAATCTGTTAGCAACTCGGGTAGAACCGCTATGCGTCTAGCCGTGCGGTGATAAACGCACTGATGGAAAGGCAGCCTTAGCCCAGTGGTAAACGACTGGCCGTGGTATGTTCTATCATGTTTGTGTGATGGTGCATATAAAATATCCCTTGATACTAATGAAAAAATTAGCAAATGATTGACATCCAATAGCCGATGATTAATAAAACAATGCGCTCTAGTGGTGTCGTTAAACATAACAAAGTTTACACCAGTGTGCCTGTATACCAATTTTGTGTGATGGTTAAGCCGAATGACCTTTTCAAAACAATAATTTAAAGCGTGCGAAAACGCCATTTTCATAACAAATAATTTAAACAGCACGACAAATGTCATGTTTGATATATATTAGACAAATAAGAACAACCAGACACGCACACACACTCATAACACACACACACACACACACACACACACACACACACACACACACACCAAAAATGATCAACAAATAAAAACCCTACTACCCTTCTTTAATTTCTTAATTTAAGCTCCGGGCTAAATTTTGATAAAACTTTATGTTCTCCAGGTAAAGATGGTATTTTCAGTAGTTCAGCTCGTGGTACAGTTCTTTTGTGGCATGTTTGCTTATCTGACTATGCCCACCAGTTGATTACTAGTACATATGTACATACACAATATAGACACTTTGACCACTAACACTTTACCTTTATACATGGTGATGCCAACTCCACTGACCATGACATACCAGATGGATGATGTTGATAATCGTGATTCCAGTTTGATACCAATGATGATAACTCGGAATCGGAAGACAATGCTCAGTCCAGAAGAATCGTAAAGATGAAGAGACAAATGACATTTGTTTACAACACTGTTCCATATTATAACATAATGCTTCTCTATCATCACATTGTTTTTGCATTTACCATAATTTGACACCCAATAGCCGATGTATTTTTCGTGCTGGGGTGTCGTTAAACATTCGTTCGTTCATTCATTCATTCATTCATTCATTCATTCATTCATTCATTCTATCAATTCTCTGATAATGATTTGCAATTGTCAAATTACCATTGCGACAGCATTGTACTGATATACCCTTTGAATCATGATACAAAGTTTGCTTCATATAGTTATTATTTGATCACTACTACTAACAAAATGACAAACACTGACAACTATTTACATTTTTACTTTTACCCCTCCCTTAATTAGAGGGCAGCAATTTCACACACTGGCCTGACCAACCTGGCTCACATCCAAGACACCTTAACGACACAGAAATAACAAGATGAAATTTTGCAGCCAGACCTCGTTCCAGTTACAAATAACACCAACGTTGTATTCCAGCACGATAATGCAAGGCCGCATACATGTGGACTAACAGCACAACAGCTACACAACAACATTCAGGTCCTGCCAGGGCCTGCTAGGTCTCCGGATTTGAGTCTCATAGAACATTTATGAGATGAGTTGGATAGACGACAGAGACAGCATCGACCACAGCCACATAATCTCCAACAGTTGACACTGACACTACAGGCAGAGTGGGCCTTCACAAGGTGAGGGCGGGATTTAGCTCAGTCGCTTGAGTGCACACTTGAGGTGCTTGCATCGCAGGATCGAAGCACCTCAGTTGATTCCTTCCACTGATTGGGATTTTCGTTTCAACCAGTGCACCACAACTGGTCAAAGGCCGTGGTATGTGTTTTCCTGTCTGTGGGGAAGTGCACATAAAAATTGCCTTGCCGCATTAAGAAAAATTGTAGTGGGTTTCCTCTGTGGACTATGAGTCAGAATTAGCGAATGTTTGACATCCAATAGCCGATGATTAATTAATCCATATGTTCTAGTGGTGTCGTTAAACACAATACATGTTACAACTTTTAATTATTATTGCTTTTATTGGAAAGAGATGTCAGGCAGTTATTTTCTCCCATGGAAGGCCGGGGCAGGATGTAGCCAAGTGGTAAAGCGTTTGCTTGATACACCGTCGGTCTGGGACCGATCGCCGTCGGTGAGCCCATTGGGCTATTTCTCACTCCAACCACTGCACCACAACCCTCAATATATGTGTGGTCCTTAACCATATGTCCGACGCCATATAACTGTAAATAAAATGTGTTAAGTGCGTCGTTAAATAAACAGTTCCTTCCTTCCTTCCCATGGAGGGAACACAAGATATTGACTGCATACCGTTAACTTTCTAAATATCACGTCAGCAAAAGCAATTTTTTTAATGTTTTAATAGTAAGTACAAATCTTTCTGTTTTTTTCAACCTGCTGTTATCTAAAAAAAATAGCAATCTATTGGCTTGGCAGTGAGAAGTGAGTTATTAGAGAGATTAAATTCCCTTACGTTTTTTAGGATACTTTACACCCTACTGTTTCCATGATCAAAATGTTTAAAGTTTGTTTTTGTTTAACGACATAACTAGAGCACACTGAATGTCAAACATTTGGTAAGTTTTGACAAGTAGTCCAGTAACAGCAAGATATTTTTATATGAAATTTCCCAAACACAGCACACCACATGCCATGTCCTTTGGTATAACAGTGGTGAGGCATATGTGGTCAAGGAATAGGTCCACTCGGGTGATTCGATCCTACGACGTACGTATCCGACTGAGCTAAATCCCGCCCAGGGGTGGTCAGTTAAAATGTGTTTTTGCTTAACGACAGCACTAGAGCACGTTGATTAATTAATCACCGGCTACTGGATGTCAAACATTTGACGATTCTGACATTATTATAGTCTTGGAGAGGAAACCATATGTTTTCCATTAGCAGCAAGAGCAGAGGATTCGGCCGCCGAAACGCACCCTCTGCTTATATTCCTGTGTTTGTAATTACATAAAAACTGTTGGTAAACTAAATAGGTTGTGCTGTTTGTAATTATAAGAATTGTTTGTAATTTTGTTGTGAATTTATCGATGTATATGGTGTACACTACTAAAGCAAATCCCATAGACGAAAATAGTAACATATGTGGCTACAACGCCTACCTGCTATGTATCAATCGACATAAACACCACGGATATAAATACTACTACCCCTCACCCTTAAAGTGAATCATAAAAAATTCAGGGTGAAGCTGCTCATTGGGGAGATAACGGGTAGCGTCTGTCACTACACTAGCTTCGCACAAAATTTGAGTAATTGTTTTTTTACAGGTACCCCATACATGTTTCAAGAACAAGGCTACTTGACACAGTGGTACTAGATGAAATAAAATTGCATACACTTTTTTTTTGCCCAGATGAAATACTTGTTTTTTTACAACTAGTACACTCGCATTTGTCACCAATCACAGGACTTGTGGTGTTAACTTCTCTATCAAAAGCTCAGTGCACCTCCAACTTTGACCCAGCCGGAAGTTATTTGGTTTAGTACTGCCTATAACGGTCACAACTTCAGTATAAAATCGGTTCGCTACGTTACACGATTTTATACTGTGTGTGACTTTTATACATAGATAAATTCACAACAGATGACACAATTCAACCTGCAACCACTGTTTCGATTACGATGACGGATAAAGCACAATCTGAGTAAAATTATCTCTACTGGTCTACCAGTAGATCTACTGTAGTGTAGAATTAAACTCTGGATTGTATACTAGTATAAACAGATGTTGTATCTATATCATCATGTTTTTTGTTTCGTGATGAAACGAATTTTAAATAAAATGTTATATTGAAATTGAAATTGGTTTCCGGCTTACTTCGTAATTCACGTGAATCATTTCGTATAGCCTCGGCATAATCCCGAATGTTGTCAAATTCTTTTCAAATCACTGGCATGATTTGTAAGTAAGGTTTTGTTTGGTGGAATGAAAGGTCAATTGGGCATGAGCTCCAATGGGCTGCTGTTAGATCCACATGTAATAGTGGAGCTAATTTTAATTAGATTGAATAAAGCAAAGCCATATACCTATAGTAGCAGGATATGACTTTTGACGTCACTCGTGTGGCGTCATACGCATAGCTCCATTACAAAATCGCTCATTTGACCTCTAGGTCATCATACAATGTAGCTGAAATAACAGAAATAATAATTGAAACTGTTTTTCTTAGATTCTGATTACTGGATCGGGGCAAACGATCAACACGTTGAAGGTCAGTTTCAGTGGATGTCAACCGGATCACATAAACCTGTAAACTACACCAACTGGTATCATGGCCAGCCAGATAACAGAGACGAGGAAGACTGCGTAGAACTGAGAGGCAAATATGGCTTCCTTTGGAATGACAGAAAAAAGTAACAAAAGAACAGTTATAATACAGCAGGATTCATCTGTGAAACGTTTTAGAAGACGACTCGTGAAGCAGTATGAAAACAACACGTGTGAACTCTGATGACTGGGTTGTGTCATGTCGCGCTTTCGCTTTGTCGCTGATAGATTTAATAAAATAATGATCTGATCTGAACTCTTTTCCCGTTCCCATATAGCACTATGCTTTTGAGCACGCCCATCATTAAGCGTACGATTCATTTGTGAACAGTTTTAGAAAATGATTTGTGAAGCAGTATGGAAACAACACGTGTGAACTTTGATGAGTGGGTTGTGTTATATCGCGTTTACGCTTTGTCGCTGATAGATTTAATGAAAAATATCACATACTTCGATTGCACTGAAAATGCAAGATATATATATATATATATATATATATATATATATATATATATATATATATATATATATATATATATATAGATAGATAGATAGATTCTTCAAAAAAAGTAGGGGAACCTGAAATATTAATGTTAATATCAACCATAAGACGAAACATACGTTTTGACCACAGATATCCTAGTAAAGAACATTCAGGTCCGTTTATCAACACACCGAAACACATTCCATAGTTTGCACGTGGATCACGCAGTTGCCCCGTACACTTGCGTAGTGTGTCATTCTCGATTTTGACAATTTTCATGAAGATATATTAATCACTGTGGAACATTATTTCTGTCAATCGCTTTCATTCTGTTGATCATACAGTTGTTATTGTTTTGTTTTTAGTCATTTTTATTGTTTGAATTTGAGATTTACTGATAAAAAAAACGTCAACTTTCAAATTACACTTCTGACCCCAATCGTCTTTCAAGATCCTTGATGGTCATAAAACCTACTGTAATACTGAACTACCGGTTGTAATGTTTGCCCAATTAATTCTCTAATATCATATATCCCCCACAGATAATATACCTTACAATTATGTCAATTGTAAATTCTTATTAGAGTTCCCCTACTTTTTTTGAAGAGCACACACACACACACACACACACACATATATATATATATATATATATATATATACATATATATGATTTGTCACGAGTATTTTTAATATGGAAAATATGAACCGAGTCTATGTTAATCGGTATTTGGCGAGGCTCTGCCAAGTAAATACCGATTAACTGGACGAGGTTGATATTTTACATATTAAAAAAAACGAGCTGCGAATTCTGTTTATGCTATACGACTTTTAAAATAATATTTAAATTCAATTTTGAGTAAATAACGGTACTAAAGTCGCCGCCATCGGTAATATGACGTCATCACGATTGGCACAAATTAGTTTGACGTCACGCATTTTAAAGAAGTCTTTGAAAACGTTACGGTCATGTACACGGGTCTTGTTGGCTTGTAAGCAAATGACCCATCCACAGCAACACATACCATTTGTATACCGTTATTAACCGAGTTAATAAAGTAAATTATCACATGGGTTTATGGCATGGATATCATGGGTAGGTTATAGAATAAATATATAATAATAATAATAATAATAATAATAATAATAATAATTCCCCAAGTAAAAGTGTAAAAGGTGTCGCAATTTATCTATGGCCGCGCACATTACTTGTATGTCACCATTTATTTTTATAACTGAAAATTTAGTGCTACACAACCCCCCAGCCCGAATACACCCACCCCCAGCAGAACAAGATTAGAAAGGATCATTGTCAATACTTAGTGTGTGCGCAATAAGAATTACGATACTATTGAAACATTTCTATCTGGATGTGTACTATTCTGTCTGTGGGATGGTGCATATAAAAGATCCCTTGCTACTAATGCAAACCTGTAGCGGGTGTCCTCTCAAAGACTATACATCAGAAGTATAAAATGTTTGACATCCAATAGTCGATGGTTAGTAAATCAATGTGCTCTAGTGGTTTCGTTAAACAAAAACAACATTTTTTATTTGTTCTGCTTGGCAGCTCAGATAACTGAGGCGTGTGCCCAGGACAGACTGCTTGAACGTGAATTGGAAGGAAGGAAATGTTTTATTTAACGACGCCCTCAAGATATTTTATTTACGGTAATATGGGGGCGGACATATGGTTATGGAACAAACATATATTGAGAGACGAAACCCGCTGTCGTCACTTCATGGGCTACTCTTTTCGATTAGCATCAAGGTATATTTTACATGCACCATCCCACAGACAGGATAACACATACCACGGCCTTTGTTACACCAGTTGTGGAGCAATGGCTGGAACGAGAAATAGCCCAATGGGTCCACTGACAGGGATCGATCCTAGACTAACCGCTCATCAAGTGAACTCTTTACCACTGGGCTACGTCCCGCCCCAACGAACATGAATCGGATGTCAGAATTGAAAATATATGAAATGATAATGAAACAAAATTAGACGTAGTACCTTGCCTTCATCCCATGTTCCGCCCGCTGATTTCGGTGAAAACCAGTAACAGCTGTTTCTGTATTTCATAAAACCACGCTGACATGTGTCTGAAACTAAATATACGTCCTATTATTTTCTATCACCATATTTTTGACACAGAATATCACACAGTTTATGAAATAACAACCCTCCCAGGTTGTTAAAATGGAGAATAAAGTTAAAGTTTGTTTCGTTTAACGACACCAGTAGAGCACATTGATTTATTAATCGTCTGCTTTTGGGTGTTAACTGCAACATATACATTTAGTCTTAGGGAGGAAATCCGCTACCATTAGGTCACGTCACGCCATAGAGCTTAACGTCCATATTCAGATCAAGCTGTTACAGCGCACGCCTGTCATGGGAACAGGTGTTGACCCATGCCGTCTCCTTTGTTCAGGACAGGATGTTTCATTAGTAGCAAAGAATCTTTTATATGCATCATCCCACAGACAGGATAGCATATATCGTGGTGTACTGGCTGTAGCGAAAAATAGCCCAATGTGCCCACCGACGGGTATCGATCCAAGGTCAACCGCGCATCAAGGGAGCGCTTTACCACTGCGGTTACGTCCCGCCCCTAAAAATGTAGAATACTATACTTTTTCCTCTGACATAAATGGCGGACTGGGCTAAGGGGCGGGGCGTAGCCCAGTGGTAAAACGCTCTCTTGAGGCGCGTTCGTTCTGAGATCGATCCCCGTCGGTGGGCACATTGGGCTATTTCTCGCTACAGCCAGTACACCACGACTGGTATATCAAAGGCCGTGGTATATGCTATCCTGTCTGTGGGATAATGCATAAAAACAATCCTTTGTAAACTGTAGGGGGTTTCCTCTCTAAGACTGTATTGCGGAATTACCAAATTTGTGACAAGCAATAGCCGATGATTATTAAATCAATGTGCTCTAGTGGTGTCGTTAAACAAAACCATTTTTTTAGCATGTTAAACGAAGGCAATTAGACCAATAATTCCAAACCTGACATAAAAACATCGAATCAACATCTAAAAACAAATTACTTTACTAAATTTAAATTGCTCCAAAAACTGTGCCATCCTTCTGAAATTCAGAACGTGCAATCATTATTTGCTTTCAGAATCAAGATGCTGTAGCAGTACCCTGTGGAAAACAGACTGTGTAGATGTATATCACTACTTATTTAAATGCGATTATTTTATGAACAAACGCAAAATGCTTAAAAGTCATATTATTATTAGTAATAGAAAGAAATGTTTTATTTAACGACGCACTCAACACATTTCGTTTACGGTTATATAGCGTGAGACATATGGTTAAGGACCACACATATATTGAGAGAGGAAACCCGCGGTCACCACTTTATGGGCTACTCTTTTCGATTAGCAGCAAGGGATATTTTATATGCACTATCCCACAGACAGGGTAGTACATAGGACGGTCTTTGATATACCAGTAGTGGTGCACTGGCTGGAACGAGAAATAGTCCAATGGGCCCACCGACGGGGATCGATCCCAAGCCGACTGCGCTTCGAACGAGCGCTTTACCACTGGCTCTGTCCCGCCCCTATTCTTCTTCTTCTTCTTATTATTATTATTATTATTATTATTATTAAAAACAGGTACCTCGAACACTAGCATTCAATTAATTATTTAATTGAAATAGCATAAGCAGCCTTCAAGAAAATACACCAAACCATAGACAAACATCTCAAATATCATTAAATACTAATTGCAGATTCGTGGAAATACTATAACTATATCTGACCGTCTTATCACCATGTGTCTTCATTTAAACACGTATGCATAGCTATTTTTAATTATGTTTAATATAATCACAGAGGAGTACACGGAAAAGAAACAAATAGCAAAAACCTCAAAACGACTACCAGAAACTACCAAAACGTACCAGAACCATATTGAATATAAAGACATTGATATTAAAAACCAAAAATAAATGTATTTAGTATGTAATTGTAGCCCTTAAAACATTTTATTATTCAGAAAGATCTTACAGTGGTAGCAGACTAGAGTAAAACAAAGAAGCAAAAAAACATGAGAAACAAAGAGAAAGTTCACCAGAGACATACATATCCATGCACAGCTTCAACCTCCGTCCCGATGTTACAATACGTAGAACATGTTCCGTTTTTATCATGCATGAAGAGAACACATCGTTCATCACTTAAACATGTTTTAGAACAATCCACCGGACTCCAAACAACACCTTTCCAGAGGTCGCAAGCATTCTCTATCACGGGAATACTGGACACTTTTCGAAATATGTTTTGTTTCCATGGGATTACTCCCGTTGTGCAAATAGTCATCACTATTAAGTAAATTATAGCTTTATTTATAACGGTGCAAAACATACTTTGTATTAAAATGTTGTCGTTAGTGTCTTTACTCATGGACTGATCACAGAAAACCACACCCCGAGAAGTATATTTAGTTTCGTGTCGTCTCCTGAGTCGTCTGTGTACAACAATAGAGCTCGTCCAATTATGTTTCACACTGTTCGTATAATCGATATCTGTGTTTAATAGCATAACAAATGGCATAACAGAACACAAACCAACAACACAGTTAATTATTAGAATGATACAAAACAAGTGTTCATTAATTGGCATTGTGCCAGTGACTAAAAAGGAAAGTAAACAAAGCAAACAACAACAACAACCCACACACACCGCCACCCTCAACCCCTCCCCCTAAAAAAAGCAGAAGAGAAACAGACAAAAAATAGAACTACATATTGACAACTGCGTCAACTGAAAAACAGTCATCCAGATTTTTCACGACGAATTGTTTGTGTTTTATCCAGTATCAGTGTGGGTTTGATCATATTTACAAAACTGCGATCGGAGGAGTGAATGTCCTACAGTTGAAACATCTGAAAGCGATTTATGGGAACATACTACTATGCCGCTCTCTCTCTCTCTCTCTCTCTCTCTCTCTCTCTCTCTCTCTCTCTCTCTCTCTCTCTCTCTCTCTCTCTCTCTCTCTCTCTCTCTCTCTCTCTCTCTCACACATTGATTTTGTCACCAAGGTGCAGCAAGTGTATTACGGTGTGATTTTTAAATGTAAAACATCACCATCTCAATTTGCAAAATAGTTTTGCTATTTCATTTGAATTTTATCTGAAAAACTGGGATATACCGACGTTCCAAACTTACTGACTGCCACTGGCATCTTCGAGATAATGAGTTTCCCGTGTATACATGTGTGGGCGGGACATAACCCAGTGGTACAGCGCTAGCCCGTCGATGGCCCCATTGGGTTATTTCCCGATCCAACCAGTGCACCACGACCTGTATATCAAAGACCGCGGTATGTGCAATCTTGTCTATGGGGCGGTGCATAAAAAGAACCCTTGCTACTAATGGAACAATGTAACGGGTTTCCATAGACCATGTGTTAAAATTACCAAATGTTTGACATCCAATAGGCCATAAGTAATAAATCAATGTGCTCTAGATGTGTCGTTAAACACAACACACTTTATGTTTGTATACGTGTGTGTGTATGCGTGTGTGTTTGTGTGTGTATATATATATATACATATATATATATATATATATATATATGTGTGTGTGTGTGCATGTGTGTGTATGTGTGTGTGTGTTTGTGTGTGCGTGAGTGTTGGAAACGTTTATATTTTAAACCTGGTTTTTTTAAGATCATTTTTTTAAAAATAATTTTACATTCGTGTCCGTTAGATATATTTTATCTTACAACTCATTATTTAACCATGTATCCAACTCGCATTCGCTCGCTAAATGCGTTACAAAGCAATTGGTTGTAAGATAAAACAATAAAAAAAATGTCTAACGTACAGGTCTGTCAATTTTTAAATAGTATTTGTTTCGTGCCCTCTACAACAGAGGAAGAAATGGATCTATAATGTTCGTGGAAGTATGCTGAGGTGAAGGTATTGGACTTTCCTGTTTTACGAAAATGTTCCCTAATGATCTAACATATGTTCCACGCTGCTAATAATAATGCATTTCTCCTGTAACGTTTTGTTTCTTTCATTTTGTAATGCATATATACATACATATGCATGCTTATATGTGTGTGTATGTATGCATGTATGTATGTATGTAGGTAGGTAGGTATGAATATCTATATATAGTATGTATGTCGAAGACACTTCGATGTTTATAATGTTCCCTCGTGATAAATATTGAAAACAACAATGATATATATATATATATATATATATATATATATATATACATATATATATATAATTAAATATCATGTAATCCTGTGCTTTTGTGTTCATAATTTGTAATAGAGCACTTTCCACTTGTCATTTCAATCATGACATTGATTTCTAGTTACATAAAACTTGTGTCAGCGGTATGGTTACTTGTTAATGACGCCAAGAGAGGTATAACGATTGATCGCAAATTGTCTGACAATAATAATGTTCAGCTTTGTGTTACGAAACATTTATCGCTCAGTAGTTTTGTATGCATTTCGCCAAACCTTATTTATTCAATAATTGAAAGCACATATAAAACGATCTCTTGCTGCTAATGGAAAACATATACCTGGTTTCCTCTCCAAGACTATAATAATGTCAGAATCGTCAAATGTTTCACATCCAGTAGCCGATGATTAATTAATCAACGTGCTCTAGTGCTGTCGTTAAGCAAAAACAAATTTTAACTGACCACCTCTGGGCGGGATTTAGCTCAGTCGGATACGTATGTCGTAGGATCTAATCACCTGAGTGGACCTATTCCTTGACCACATATGCCTCACCACTGTCATACCAAAGGACATGGCATGTGGTGTCCTGTCTTTGGGAAATTTCATATAAAAATATATTGCTGTTACTGGACTACTTGTCAAAACTTACCAAATGTTTGACATTCAGTGGGCTCTAGTTGTGTCGTTAAACAAAAACAAACTTTAAACATTTTGATCATGGAAACAGTGGGGTGTAAAGTATCCTAAGACACGTAAGGGAATTTAATCTCTCTAATAACTCACTTCTCACTGCCTAGCCAATAAATTGTTGTTGTTTTTTTAGGTACGGCAGATTGAAAAAAAAGAAGAAGATTTTTACTTACTATTAAAACATAAAAGAAATTGCAGTTGCTGACGTGATATTTTGAAAGTTAACGGTATGCAGTCAATATCTTGTGTTCCCTCCATAGGAAGGAAGGAAGGAACTGTTTTATTTAACGACGCACTCAACACATTTTATTTACGGTTATATGGCGTCGGACATATGGTTAAGGACCACACATATATTGAGGGTTGTGGTGCAGTGGTTGGAGTGAGAAATAGCCCAATGGACTCACCGACGGGGATCGGTCCCAGACCGACGGCGTATCAAGCGAACGCTTTACCACTGGGCTACATCCTGTACCGGCCTTCCATGGGAGAAAAGAACTACCTGACATCTCTTTCCAATAAAAGCAATCATAATTACACCTTGTGGAAATGTTGTAAAATGTATGTGTTTAACGACACCACTAGAACACATGGATTAATTAATCATCGGCTATTGGATGTCAAACATTCGGTAATTCTGACTCATAGTCCACAGAGGAAACGCACTACATTTTTCTTAATGCGGCAAGGCAATTTTTATGTGCACTTCCCCACAGACAGGAAAACACATACCACGGCCTTTGACCAGTTGTGGTGCACTGGTTGAAACGAGAAAATCCCAGTCAGTGGAAGGAATCAACTGAGGTGGTTCGATCCTGCGACGCAAGCACCTCAGGTGTGCACTCAACCGACTGAGCTAAATCCCGCCCCCCACCTTGTGAAGGCCCACTCTGCCTGTAGTGTCAGTGTCAACTGTCGGTGATTATGTGGCTGTGGTCGATGCCTTGCATTATCGTGGTGGAATACAACGTTGGCGTTATTTGTAACTGGAACGAGGTCTGGCTGCAAAATTCCATCTTGTTGTTTCTGTGTCGTTAAGGTGTCTTGGATGTGAACCAGGTTGGTCAGGCCAGTGTGTGAAATTGCTGCCCTCTAATTAAGGGAGGGGTAAAAGTAAAAATGTAAATAGTTGTCAAGGTTTGTCATTTTGTTAGTAGTAGTGATCAAATAATAACTATATGAACCAACATTTTTATCATGATTCAAAGGGTATATCAGTACATTGCTGTCGCAAAGGTAATGTGACAATTGTAAATCATTATCAGAGAATTGATAGAATGAATGAATGAACGAACGAATGTTTAACGACACCCCAGCACGAAAAATACATCGGCTATTGGGTGTCAAATTATGGTAAATGCAAAAACTATGTGATGATAGAGAAGCATTATGTTATAATATGGAACAGTGTTGTAAACAAATGTCATTTGTCTCATCATCTTTACGATTCTTCTGGACTGAGCATTGTCTTCCGATTCCGAGTTATCATCATTGGTATCAAACTGGAATCACGATTATCAACATTGTCCATCTGGTATGGCATGGTCAGTGGTGTTGGCATCACCATGTATAAAAGTGTAAAGTGTTAGTTTTCAAAGTGTCTATATTGTATATGTACATATGTACTAGTAATCAACTGGTGGGCATAGTCAGATAAGCAGATATGCCACAAAAGAACTGTACTACGAGATGAACTACTGAAAATACCATCTTTACCTGGAGAACATAAAGTTTTATCAAACTTTAGCTCAGAGCTTAAATTAAGAAGTTATAGAAGGGGAGTAGGGTTTTTATTTGTTGATATTTTTTGGTATGTGTGTGTGTGTGTGTGTGTGTGTGTGTTTGTGTGTGTGTGTGTGTGTGTGTGTGTGTCTGCGTGTGTGTGTGTGTGTGTTATGTGTGTGTGTATGTGTGCGCGTCTGTTCTCTCTCTCTCTCTCTCTCTCTCTCTCTCTCTCTCTCTCTCTCTCTCTCTCTCTCTCTCTCTCTCTCTCTGTGTGTGTGTGTGTGTGTGTGTGTGTGTGTGTGTGCTATGTGTGTATGTGTGTGTGAGCGCGTGTATGTGTCTGTATGTCTATCGCAACTGTATTTACACTGATGAAAAAAGTAGACCTAGGATGAAATAGAGAAAGTCTGCCACTTATATGGATTTAATTATACTTTTACTATTTAATAAATAACATTTCAATGAATATTACGCATTTGAATTGTTATGTATCTCTTTGGTTGTTCTTATTTGGCTAATATATATCAAACATGACATTTTTCGTGCTGTTTAAATTATTTTTATGAAAATGGCGTTTTCGCGTGCTT